>NC_056737.1:1663908196-1663920759 GCF_019279795.1 Protopterus annectens
TTTTCTGAAGACATGGCATTAATCTAGCAATATTTTTTAACTAGTCATGTTAGGCTAAGCACAGAGGCAAAAACCCATTTTAGCAAAAATTGCTTAATTGCCTTTTTTGATCACTTATAAGTTTCATTCTTGCAGAATGTTGCAAAACTTAGGAAACTCTCAACCAAGAGATCGTACTCCTGCAGCTGAATTTAATCAGCAATGAGCTGAGCATTAGAAAAATATAGTTGTGCAAGTAAACTTACCTTAACAGTAGACGTTCAAATGATTACTGCTGCAGTAGCCTTAGCTATATGGGTTATACCCTGCCAAGGCTATAATAGCCGGCCACTTTCCACGCACCCAAACTGTCAGGCAGCTCGAGCTGAGCTGACTAAAAGACAAGTTTGGGCTCAAAGCTGTTTACATTTTTCCTGCCAAAAGAGAGAGGGAGGCTGATCCCTGAAAAGATAAGCTAGGAACAGCAAAATAATAAATGTCTGCACACTGGCATAAAGAGCACAACAGAAAACAAGAGGGATGGAAAGGAGGCGGGAGCGGCTACTGCAGCAGTGATCAATATGATGCACATCTGAAAAGTGCACTGGAGGCAGCATTCCATAGACCTCCAAATACAATTACACATCCAGGCTCCTTTTTCATCTACTTGTGAACATAGTGCAGTACACAGTAAAAAGAAGGTAGATGACTGCAAGCTGGGGGCCATCATCGATTCCCCTGCAGACACCAGCACTCTTTTTGAAGGTCCATCTTTGACTAAAAAATGGTGCCAAAGACATGGTCTTAAACTCAATGCTAAGAAATGCATAATTGTACGCTTTGGGAAGTCAACCATCCTGGCTAATCTAGGTATGCATGTAGACAGTAGCCTTGCCCTCAACCACCATGTGGCCACAGTGGTGAGGAAATCCTTTTATGCTGCACAACTTATAAGTAAGGTCAGTCAGAATACAATGCTCCCTTCAGCATGTACCTGACTACGCATAATGTATCAACTGGAGTGAGTTCAAAAGTTCCTTACATAAAGGAAATAAGGCGCAAGAAACTTGCCTTACACAGAGCGCTTTAAAGCCCTTTCCCTCTACTCAGTCTCCTATTGATTGCTGAGGGGTGATCTATGCCTGGCTTACGAGGCACCCACAAACCTTGTACTTATGAATCTCCTACATATTCATAAGTCAGAGAGTACCAGAAATACAAGGTCTAGGGACCTGAATTTTGTCTGTGACAAACAGAACATGCTGGAGAGACATATATATGTTCCAGAGACTGCCCCTCCTATGCAACAGGCTTTTCATCCATGTGAAGCTGAGTTTGTCATTTACCCAGTTTAAGTACAACCTAAACAAGTGGATGGGGAATAGAACATTTACACCAGGCCTGGCACCCATATCCTTTATGGACAGAGCCAGATTATAAATCCTGGCCCTCAATGTCCTATTTGGATACAGGACACCATTATTCTTTCAGGAAAACTTGGCTAGGCTTAGAAAGGCCCTCTGGGTGACTGGCTTAGTAAAAGTCTACAAATTCATGAAGAACAGGATCTAAGTTTCTTAAGGAACTTTAAGAGAACATCCAAGTACATGAGGCAGAATGATCTTAAAGTAAATGTAATTAGACATTTTCAGTAGCTCTTCCCTCCATTTAATAAAAGTAGTGTTGAATGAATATTCATCTTAAAAGTAGATTGAGAAAGAGAAGTCGGTCTGTATTTAATAAGTGTCAGTGCGTCAACAGGAGGCACACTTACCATGGTGTTGCACTCCTGAGTGTGTCATACTTCGGATGAGACATTAAACATCTGCCTGAGATGGTGGTAGCTCCGGTGGATGTAAAAGATCCCACTGCACCAATCAAAAAAGGGTAAGGGAGGTTCCTCATTGCCTTGGTCAAGTTTCCCCTAATAGTATAAATATCACCCTGGATCGCCCCTAAAAAAATGGCTACTAGCCTAATGAGACTAATCTGGTCAACAGATGGATGGATGGATGGACAGAAGACTAAATAAATCAATCAGTCAAAGGTTTTACCTAACTTAGTACCCCCTCATTGATGTGACATTTTCCAGTGGTACCTATAGCTGGGCTTAAGTACAAACGCATCACTAGCTGCAGGACAGTAATATCAGCCTCCCATCAGCCAATTCAAAACCTTCATTTGCTTGAGCCAAGTTCATTTCATTCAATGAGGAACTTGCCATCTACTAAAACTGATTGAAATAACTCTCCTCAATGAAATTTCAATATGGTGTGCGAGCAAAAGAATAAAACATATGTAAGTTTATATTTATGTACTGCACAAAACTAGTATCAAACGTCACAAGTGACACCATCACATAATTATGTACAATAACAAATACTGATAGTGCAGAGGGGGTTGGTGGGAGGTGACCTTCAATTCTACTCTTTTGAAGCTTTACCTTTAAAAGTGAGCACTCGCAGAACTACACCATTTTACTTCAAAACCTATTCAAGACAGCTCTACAGAAACCTCTCTTGTTCCCAGAATGGTAATGACACATTTGTACTGCTCAAGAAAAGTGGACACATTTTGCAGAGTGGCAGCCTCACATGACTTACATAGACATATCCTTGAAATAATCTTGTGACACAACTGCTCCACTTGTACAGTTTTGACAGCCTTCTCAAACTGCAAAGAAATACAATTCCGTAACTATATGGACACTGCTTGTTTGCCTGAAGTTCATCTTGAGCAGCCTTGGTTACAGATGGACAAAATTAATTAAATTTCCTGAAACAGGCAGTTTTCTCAAGATAATTTCTGCTGCCCATACAGATCAAAAGCATATGGTATCCTTTCCCTTTTATAACTTTCTGTTATGAGAAGAAAGCAGGGAGTTGAATGGACTGGTCCGGGATCCTTCCCGATATGCCTGATAAAAAAGAGAGAGGTAGTTTCCATCAGGATCTTTATTGAATACCAGGTAAGGATAAATACATATTAAGGACAACAACTCAGTCTTTCTAGAAGGATTAAGTGATACTAGGAATGAGGTTTCTTTAGATAAGCACAATGTAAGCAGAATGAATAGGTTAAAAATGATGTAAAATCAATTATTCTGGAGTGAAACTCATATGAACATTTGTCTGATGCTTCATCTGGGTGGAAATAAATGTAAAACTCCTGCAAGAATAGTGTCATCTACAACTAGAAAACGAATCGGTTCAACCACAGTAAACATAATGATACAGCCACTGTATGAATCTTTATGGACAATGACAAGTCTGGCCTTAGCAATAAACAGAAAAAGTCCAGAACAGATCGGAAGAGTTTGCATGCATGCCCTTATTCACTGCTGACAATGAGAACTTGCACCACTCGATGAACTGCAATTTCCTAGTGGAATGTTCCTGGTCTCCTTTATCAGCTGCAAAACTCTTCTAGGCAAGTATGCCATACTAGCTAGGGGGAAATACAACAGCAGTTGTATTAAGTAACTTCAGGTTTGTGTGAAAGCTTTTTTAATTTGCTCTTGCTGGAACAATATAGCATCATGTCTTAGCAACCTCCATGGTAATTTGATTATCTGCAGCATCAGTGCGGGATACTCCAGGTATTTGTCAATGTAAAGATATGATAATGAAGCATGACTTGTGCAATTTTACCTTAACATCTTCTAAATCAAGAACTCTACAGGAAAGTCACAAAGAAGGTCCATATCCCATAGAAGGGAGAATGCATCCCATCTTCCACTGTTTGCTAGTGCATACCTGAGTAAAATCTAGGAAGCGGTATATTATTTAGAATACAAGATGGATATCTGTGGAAGAAAGGTAGCACACAATGGATAAAATCAAGTCCTGGTTTATTAAAAGGCAAGCACGTTCGCAGTGATTCACACCACTTCTTCAGACACCAGATTACAACAAAGAATTTACAGTTATACACTCCAATAAAATTAATTATCCTATCAGGTTGGAAAGAAAATCCCTCTAAAAATGACTGAAAGCAAAAGCAGCCCTCCCTATATTTAAAGAAGTACTACTAAAAACAAATACATACAAACAATTACTTCACTTTAACCTCCTTGATTTCAACACAGGTTTTAAGGGGACATGATCATTTAACCCAAGTCCTCTGTGTGACCCAAGCCTCATGATCCATTGTAATTCCCCATTCTCGGTCCTGTTAATAAGATCACCCTCCCTTCCTTACATGGTCAACAACTACATGTAAAACTTGGAATGAGAATGTATGCTCATTCCCAGCCTGCATTGTGTGCTTGGCTAAGGCACTATACTCGTAGCCTTTCTGGTGCAATACATGTGGTCCCTCACCCTCTCCCTGAGACGCTGGTTGGTTTTGCCCATATAAAATTTAAAACAGAGCCTACCGTGGGCTGCATATACAACATTTTGGGGAATTGCAATCAGCAGCTGCCTCGAGTTGCAATAACTGGCCAGACTCAGGGTACTTGAAATATCCAGACTCATAAAAAACTCACAAAAGGCACAGGCCCCACATCTATGGGTGCCCAACGGAGACTCATTAAGGATACTGTGGAACCTGGGATAACATAACCATTGCTTCAATGTTCTTCTGTTCTTATAAATAAATCTGGGTCGTCTACCGAGTAACCCACTCATTCAATCATCAATATGAAGAATATGCCAGTTACTGCTAATCACATCCCTCACCATAACCAAATCCTGTGTGTAGGATAAGATAACAGCATTGCGCTCTAAGCTGTATATGTGCCCCACTGCCACAGATATCCATATCTTGTGTTGTGTTGCTGCTTTTTTGGGGTTTTTTGTGGCTTACTTGCTGTTTAGGGACTGGTTGTTTGTTTTCTGCTACAGTGAGTATGGTAAGAAGGCTTTATGGTGAATGGAGAAGGTGAGGTCAGCCATTCCCAGACTGGTGTCAGGAATCATATATTATGCAAGTTTATGGCTGTTCAATAAAATCCCTTGCTTTTGGGTGAGTTGCCAATGAACAGGATTTATCAGAGACTGCCGAATATAAGGTTTGTGACTTGAAACGCAACTTGCAGAATGACTTATAATAAATACAAAAGGCTTCAATGTCCACGTTTTCACCTTGAGGCGTGTTTGAACCTAAATGTTGTATCCAGAGGCTTAAGGGTGTTAAACATGCCTATGTATGGTGATGTGTATCCCATGTTAATGGCCCAATGGCAGAAAATAAACTTAGAAACAGGTCGGGTGTATTTGAAGCTGTTAGTAGACTGTTTTCAGCCTATGGAGCTTGAATTACATCCGAAAATTGCCCAACAACAGATCGACTTAGTGCATCTTATGGGGGAAGAACCAGCTGACCTCTTCTTGAATGACTTGATTGAGAAGGTTGTGGGCTATGAGAAGAGACTTTTGTGCAGAAGTGGAAAAAGTTAGCTAGGGATGTACATGATTTTTCCAATCAACAAGTCTTCACTTGGCCCAAGACATGACAACGCCAGGAGAAGGAAGCAGCAAATCGGAATGCGGAATACGCAATGTTGCACCATTAATGCCAGGAGAAGGAAGCAGCAAATTGGAACACAGAATCCGCAGCATTGATCAATCAGCATCCCTTAGTGAATGGTGTGATCAATCAGGGTGAAACAGGAAATGTGACTTCCCCTAAACCACACAAGTCGAAATATTCTACACCGTTGGTTGAATGTCCACCATTAGTTACTGTGACTTCTTCCTTGGCTCCAGTGGAAACTGGACCCGTGGTTAGACGGAAAATCCTTCTGTCGCAGGGAGACAAGGTTTTTCCAGGACTGCCTCTTCCCTATCGCAATGTGAGGAGTAAATCATTCGAACAAGAAATACAATGGGGAGGGCAGAAAAGGAAGGAGCCGCCGCTGTTCAGCCACGTGAGAACAATAAAGAAAATGTGGGAGCTCGAACAAGAGGTTTAATCTGGAACATTTCAAGCCACAGCCAAACGGATGCTGAATAATCCTTTTTGACAAAAGATTTGACTTTCATTCCATCGGTTAGAGCGGATATTACAGACTTATTGAACATCATTTGTTTGCATGCAATCTTATTCTGAAAATGATGTTTGGCAATAGTGATGATTGTACTGATACAATATGTTTTAGAAAACCTAGTGTTTACATACCAACTTTACCTCCTGCTGTAGAAGTATTTTTGTTGGCTTGTGAGGCAAAAGTATATGAACTCTTTCAGCACAGGAATAGTTATAAGAGCAGTAACCTAACTAGATTTGAACAAGCTTTGCATGATCTACCTAATAATGTAGGAATTGTCAATAGTCCTTCTGACAAAGATGGACTGGTTGTGGTGTTACATTCAAGATATTATTATAAGGGGGTCCAAAATATGTTGTCTGATCTGAATGTCTATGAAGCTGTAAACTTGAATGTGGTAAAGGATATTAAACAACTTATTGATAATTGTCTGCGTGAGTGCTTATGTATGGGGTTGATTACTAGGACCTTTATGAATTTTTTTTTTTTTTTTTTTTTTAGAGTAAATGAGCCCCTGACACCCTCCCCAACATACATAAGACTCCCACTCGACCCACTTTTAGACATGCAGTGGCTGGCTGACTGAGCCTGTTTCAATATACCTAGATAAGCAGTTGAGATTGGTCTTAATTCTTATTAATCTTATTCCTAGATGGGTTGAAACCAAATTTGTGGCATAATGATTAAGGGTTTCTAATAAGTGATGTGACAGACCTCCTTACCTGAATACCTATGGAAGAAGGCACTATATTTTTCCAGAAAAGTCTTGTAACATGTGACTTCCTAAATGGGTATGATATTAATTTGACCACGGATCTCATTTTTATTGTGTTGGACAATAATTTCATTTTTTTTAAAAGCATTCAAGCAAACTAAAGGTATGGCAACTGGTGCAGTTTGCACCGAGATTTATGCAAATATGGTTTTATATGGCTGGCACTGGCAAAAGTTCTCAATTCAGAATACTCTAAAAACAGCAAGATGTATGTGAGATACCTGAATGACATGTTTAATTTATGGGATTGTCCAGATCTATGCATTCAAGACTTTATAGATTGCTTGCACAGTACAACTAATTTGTACTGTCCTTCAAATAGTTTGTTGCTCTTTTTCTGTACTCCCCAGACTTCATTTCTGTTATTCTCTTAAAGCCGGACTTCATCCATTTGCATACTCCACTTAACTTCTATTATCTGCAATGGATCTTTTATACTCTCTCCCAATCTCAGAAGGTTTTCCTTATTAAGTATGTGGGAAATGCCAGTCCCTTTCCTTTAATTTAAACTTCTGTTTCTTCTGGCCAATTACTACAGGGACATGGTCTGATACATTTATTGGATGATACAGTTATTGGACAAGTCTCCAAGTTTTCTAATATATATGTGCTCTTGAAATTTTTATTTATTTATTTATTTTACATTTGTTAACCAGGCTAGTCTAACTGGATATATGTCCATTTTCAGTAGAGGCCCGGGGAGAAAAGCTCCACATAAAAAACAAGAACAAACAAAACATTACAACTTCAGTTACAGTTCACTTGTCAGACACAAAAAGGTGTTACATGGTAACTTAGCATTCATGATAGAAAATAGCAAAAAAAAAATAATAGAAAATCCTTTTTTTTTGTAGTTGAACTAACAATAGTAGAAGAAAAAAAAAAGAGTATTGAGAAGGATGTGAGAGAGTCACAAAAGAAAGTTATAAATATGGCACAGGAAAATAGAATAGATATAAACAAGACTGGGAGAATTAGTTAAGGGCAGTGACTTAGCTAATAAGGCAGTGAAATAAAGTCTTTCAAGGGTATAATAAGTCTAACTTAGAAGGTAGTGGTCTTAAAGTGGCTATACAGTGAGATTGGTGCTATAACCTAGGATAACAGGAAGAGAAATCTTAGTCAGGGTTAGTACAAGGACATAGCCAGTAGGTTGTAAGGTATAATTTGAGTTTCTTTTTGAATAGTGCAGTTGAAGAAAGAGATGTGAGTTCAGCAGGAAGAAGGTTCCAACTTTTTCCCACAGTGTTAAAGAAAAGGGAATCTCCTGCTTTATTGCTGGGTTTTTGTCTAGATACCAGTAGTTTATTTGCTGAGCGTAGGTTTGTGAGATTTTTATATGGGCTGATTAGACTCATGAGAATTGGTGTACTACATGGATGATGAAGGGTTTTATGGGCAATAATCAGTTGGTGGAATAGAATTTCATTACGCAGTTCAAGCCAACCAAATTGCTTCAGATTTTGGCAGTGGTGGGTTCTGAAAGGGGAACTGGTAGCAAATCTGGCAATGTTACTGTAGGAGATTGCCAGTTTGTTGAGGTTGCTTTTAGATAGATTCGTGTATATAGGAGAGACAGAGAAGAGAGTTGAGATAAGGTGGGTATGGGCAATAGTATTTCTAGCTATGGGATTAAGGAAGGGTTTAATTCTATAGAGGGAGCCTAGTTTATGGTTAACTGATTTTACTGTAGTATTGATATGAGTATTATAGTTAAGGTTGTGGTCAATAGTTATTCCTAAGAGTTTGGTGGCAGTGAGATATGATTGCACCATTATTAGATTTAATAATGAGGTTGATTGGGGTGGACTTTTGTGTAGGAGTAAATAGCAATAGTTTAGTCTTTTTGGGGTTAAGAAGAAGACAACGCTGTAAAAACCATTCTTCTACTAGTTCAAAGACATTTTGGGTGAGGGACTGCAGTTCAGATGGACCTGTAGCTGAGCATATTAATGTGGAGTCATCTGCATATTGTATGCATGTAGCTTGGGGGATACTTATAGTTAGATAATTTATAAAGATGGAGCATAGAAGAGGGCCTAGAATAGAACCTTGGGGTACACCAAGGGTGACAGGAAGATGGGTGGATAGACTGTTGTCCCAAAGCACTGCTTGTTGCCTGTTATCTAAGTAGGACTTGAACCATTGAAGTGCCTGAGTATCAAGTGAGAGGGACTTAAGAATATTCAACAGTAGGTCATGGTTAACCATGTTGAATGTTTTTGAGAGATCAATAAATCAATAAAGGTTGCAGAGGAGAGGGTGTTAAGGTTTTTGTTAATGTAGTCAGAAAATGATAGGAGGGCAGTAGTGGTGCTATGGAAGGGTCTAAAGCCATGCTGAGAGCTAGCTAATAGTCTGTTTTGGAGAAGGTGGTCTAGCAGTTGATGGTGAATGCATTTTTCCATGATTTTAGCTATGGGAGAGAGTAGGGCAATTGGACGAAAGTTAGAAAGTTCTGTTGAGTTGCCACCTTTGTGTAGGGGGATTTTATGGGAGACTTTCCATATGGATGGGATGATACCTTCTGTTATTGTTCTATTTATTAGGATAGAAATAGGATAAGCTACAACTTTAGCCGCTGTTTATAAAATTCCTATCTAATGTAGCCCAATTGCTGTACCGCAGAGCATAAAGCTGCACTATTTTCTTTGTCCCATAGCTTCTAAATTGTCTTCCATGCCAAACAAACATTCTCATATAAGTTTTTATGAATTTCCACTCCTTTAGTTCTTTCTTAAGCCAACCTAATGCAACCTTTCTACTACATGTCATGCTCCAGTCACACTCCACAATAAAGGTCCACGCTGAAAGCTTAGTATTTCCTTAAAACCCTTCTCAGTCTTGTTAGGTTTTCTGTGGTACATAAACACAAGTAAATGTGAACCTCCTTCCCACTTAGTAGATTATAGCTAAAACAGATCTTCCTTGTTTATCACCTTGCTTTATTCTCCTCCTCTATCTTTACATACGCTTCTTTTTTGATCAATATTATTACTCTTCTTTTTCCAGTTTCTTGGTATTCTGCTGAGTACCTTTCTTGAAAACCTTTTTAATCAGCTTATGTTCCAGTCCATCTAAACATGGTTTCTGTAGAATGACTAACTGTACTCTGCTCTTCCATATATCTATATACACACACACACACACACACACACACACACACACACACACACACAGTTATGTTAAATGGACTTGTAAGGCCATTAACTTTCCAGGTTAAAAAACCTTCAGTATACCCATCCAACAGCACAGATAGGTTCATAGGTAGGTACTAGGCTATCGGCCCAAGGGCCTACGCAAGCCTAGCCAACAAGGTTCCCTGGCTTACACCACTCAAGAAAGTTATTTTCCTGTGCCACTGACGAGCAGAGACACAAAAGTGATCCACGGGGTGCATTTCCTATTTCCCATCCACTCATCAAGATTTTTCTTGAAGAGTGCTAATGAAGAACTTTGCTTGACATAGATGGGTAGCCTGTTCCAGAGTATGGGAAGTCTCTGGGATAGGAATCTATCCCTCCACCATGTCCTGTTTATTGTGGTGACAAGGTTTAGGTCCCTAGAGCGTATAGCTCAGAGGGATTGGGATTTCTTTGGGTGTAGCATGTCCAACAGCTCTGGGTTTGACATAGCTTTATATGTTAGGCACAGATCACCTCTGAGTAGGCGATATGCTACGGAGTAAAGCTGGAGTTTTTTAAGGTGGTCATTGTAGGGCATTTGTTTGAGTCCAGTAATCCTCTTTGTGAGGTACTTCTGTGGCCTTTCCAGATGCTGCAGATGTCTTGTGAGGTACATTCCAAAAGGGGCGTTGTACTCTATAATGGGTCTAATGAGTGATGAGTAGAGGGTAACGATGACCTCTTTTTTTCCTGGATGAGAACCCTTTTATGATGAGGTGTGCCACGTAGAAGGACTTCCTGACTACTGTGGCGATGTGACTATCAAAGGAGAGACTACTGTCCACCTGAGTCCCAAGATCTCTTATCACGCATTCAGTGTTAAGTAGATTGCTGCCTATGTGGTAGTTCATGGGTACAGAGTTTTTACGAAAGGGGATGACACTGCACTTTTTGGCATTGAGCTTGAGGCATCTGTCTCAGATAGGCCCTTCTGTAGGATGTTCACATCATTTGGGGACTTGACTATGGCTCCTAGTTTGCAGTCATCTGCGAACTTTGTTAGCCAGAGGGCTTCTGTGTTAGCCTGTACTTCAGAGAAGTAGATACCAAACAGGAGCGGTCCCATGATGGAACCCTGTGATACTCCACTTGTCACTGGTTTGAGGTCAGATATGGAGTCTGCAACTTTTACAGTGTGGGTTCTGTCAGTGAGCCAGTTGGCAACCCATCTTGTGACGTAGGGATTTATGCCTAGTTTATTGAGTTTGACATATTTATCAAATTCATTATTGTCCCTGTGTTAGGCTTGCACTTGATTCTGGCTGACAGGCATTACTTACTAACATGACAGCCAACATTAGCTCAGGTCAACATATTAAACATAGAATGACAAACAGCACCTTTCCAAACTTCAATATGACCCAAACAATCTATACATTTCTAGATCAAGTAAAACATTTCTACAGAAAGAACAAGTGCTCCACACATATGTCTGCCACTGCAAGCACTGCCACTTGCCAAAGCATGGTACAGTATTTATTTTATTTATTTATTTAACATTTGTTTGCCAGGATAGTCCGACTGGACAAGTGTCCACTTTCAGCGGAGTCTGGGGGAGGAAAAACTCCATATGTTTACAGAGAAAAGAAAAAATTACAAAAGAGACATTACACAGTAGTAGCATACAGACTGCAGACTTTACAGCCGTTAGTATACAATAAGAGGATATTCCCCCTTTTGGTTGAAACTACAAGTGTACAAAACATACAATGAGAGTAGATAAGCACCTGGCAGAGCACTGCAAGATATTTCACAAATGAATAAGAGTACATAAATGTTTAAGTTTCCATATATACAGTCAAGCAAATATACATGTAAGAGCATATATATATATATATATATATATATATATATATATATATATACACACACACACACACATATATATATATATATATATACACACACACACACACACATATATATATATATATATATATATATATATATATATACACATACACACACACACACACACACACACACACACACACACACACACACACACACACACACACAGGTCATTGCTCACACATGGATAGATATAGTTAGATGGTGGTGTTTGTGCTGTCCAGGACAGATGAGGTGTAGAAACAGTGAGTGGACGAGGCTTCAGGGGGGTCAATTACAGTTACATAGACGGTTGTTGAAGAGGTATGTTTTAAGTAGGCTTTTGAAGGAGGGTGTGGAGTTTTGTAGTCTGAAGTCAGGGTGAAGGTTGTTACATATTTTTGCTATTTCATGGGCAACTACTGATTCCCCGGAGTTGTTTTTGCATGTGATGGTTTTGATTAAGGCTTTCTTGGAGGACCGAAGTTGTCTATTTGAATTGTAGAAGTTCAGCATGCTAGTCAGGTCAGGGGTTTTCTTGGGATAGTACAGAATTAGATGAGCTAGGCTGAGTTGATGGTACCATAACAAGTTTGGAAATTCAAGCCAGTGCAAGGTTTGTAGGGAAAGGCAGTAGTGGGATTGTGATTTGGAATTGGTAGCAAATCTAGCGATTTTGTTGTAACGGATGGAAAGTTTATCAAGTTCAGTTTTGTAAAAATTAGTTAGAGTTGGGGATGCATAAAGCAGAGTAGATAGGAGGTGGGTCCTGGGTATTGCATTTTGGGATTCGGTGGTTAGA
>NC_056737.1:1664279186-1664429186 GCF_019279795.1 Protopterus annectens
TGGAGTTAGGTGGTAGCCATAGCAGATATAGGGGGGTAAGATTGAAAATGAGAAGTAAGGGAGGCAGGTAGAGAATAGTGCATGTTATGACAGTATGAAAATCCTAAAATAAGTGACAACCTTGTGAGAGCTGTTGGACATGACTCCACTGACCTGCAGCAGAAGTGTCTAGAGAAATGTTCCACCAGGACCCCATTCAGGAATAGTACCACTGCCATGTGGGCTGAAAGGGCAGGGTCCACGGGGAAGGAAACTACAGAGGCAGATAGAGTCACTCTGATGCACATGGCAGGCCATTAAGGAGAACTCGGTCAGATTCCGCAAACTGTCTGGTTTTACAGTTGTTGTTTAAAGGATGTCCACTTGGTTGACACCATAGAAGAAAACCTCTTTCATTTGCCCAGATATGACATTATAGTGCTAGACAGAGCCAAAAAAAAAATGTAAAAACAGACAAAATCAATTACTATCACAATATCCAAAATAAACATCACAACCATCCTCAAATGTTCTGGTCTGCAATTAACAATATACTACAACTAGGAAAGGCCAACCCCATTATCAACCTCTTGCTACAACAACATAGCAACCCAATTCAACAAATACTTTACTGATACTATCCATGCCCTAGCAGCCTCACAAAACACCCCCAGTAATCCTAACAACCCTTTCCATCTCTCACCACAACACAGCTCCAACCACGAAAATGACCCCATTCAGTTCTCACTACATCCCATATCCATCAGCACTATAAAAAGATTGCTAAAAAAACTCAAACCTACCACACTTGCCGCAGGTAACCTCCCAGCAGAGTTTCTGAAAATTACAGCAGAAACAATAGCATACCCAGTAACCATACTCATAGATAGATCAATGTCAGAAAACTCAGCCCCTTCCATCTGGAAAATCTCCTACATCTTTCCACTACATGAGAGGGAAAATTCCACTGAGTTCAACAACCATCGCTCCATAGCTATCCTGTCACCCCTGTCCAAAATCTTAGAGAGAGTCATACATATACAACTCATGGATTTCCTAAACACACACACACTCCTATCAAACACCCAACACGGCTTCCGACCCCATCACAGCACAAAAGCAGTCCTCATGGCCTTTGCTAATATGGTCAATAGCCATAGAAATAATGGGCAATATGTACCTGCCATATTTTTAGACTTATCTAAAGCCTTCGATATGGTGGATCACAATAAACTCATTAAGGTCCTCTCCAGACTTAACCTCAGTACCTCATCTCTTTCCTGGTTCCAAAGCTACCTTTCAGAATGACAGCAAGCTGTCCTGTGGCAACAACAACTTTCCTCACTCCTCCCAGTCTCTATAGGGGTGCACAATGCTCCAATCCTTGGCCCCCTACTTTTCTCTCTCTTCACCAAACAGCTCCATACTGCCATACTTCATGCATCAGTTATACAATATGCAGATGACTCAGCTCTGATATGTTCAGCCTCCTCCCTGCAAGACCTGCATACCATAACTCAAGATTCATTTTTGTCTGTGGAAAACTGGCTCATTGATTGCCAACTTAGTCTAAACCCCAACAAAACTAAACTACTTCTCTTCTACCCAAATAGAACTCCCTCCACCCCCAAGTCCTTTATGATCCATTTCAAAAACCAAACTGCTATATTCCCAACCATCCATACCAAACTGTTGGGAGTGGAAATCGACAATAACCTAAGATTTGATATCCACATCGCTCAAGTCATAAAAAAGTCCACAAAAAACTAGGTCTGTTATACAGGAATAAGTAATTTTTAACTACCAGTACTAAAGCTACTACTGCCCGTATTCACCTCCTCCCAACCCTCTTATAAGCTTCCCCTATACTAACCAACCTCTGCAAAGCCGACCTCTCCAAATTAAATGCTTGTTACAATAAAATAGCCAAATTTGCCACAGATGCCCCATTCAAAACTCACCACTGTATATCACTTAAACAACTCAACTGGTTAGAACTTCCCCATCTAATTTACTTCAACCAACTAACATTTGCCTTTAAACTACTACAGAAACCAGATATAATACCCCAGCTCTCCAAAATCTTATCAGACAATACACCTCCTCTAGATCCCTTCGCTCAAACAGCAAACTCCTCCTTGATGTCACAAAAGCCAATAACTCAGGTGGGGAATCACTTTTCTCCTATTATACTTCTAAAACCTGGAACAACCTCCCATCTACTATAACCAATAATAACTCAATGACACAGTTCAAAATTCTACTAAAATCACATTTAATTGACACTTGGCTTTGCCCATGTAACCATCCTGGCTAACGTCACTCATAGCACTATTAATCAAATACCACTACTCAGCTTCATTAACCAAAGTCCACTTTATTATTGTCAACCATTGTACCTACACACAAACATTCATACACTGAAATAACTCCAGCTCTCATCACCCCTCTAAAACATGCAGAATCCCACATGAGTCAACCTACCCACCTCTAGACAACAGCATGTTCCCAGCATTTAGCTCTGTACATAAGCATTGTGAATATCTCCAAGTATTTTTATTTGTTCTGGCCACTAAACTATTTCTCCTAGGTATCTCTCTATTCATTCATTCTTCCTTTTGACAATCTGCTGGCTCTATTGCAACTGACTTTTATTACCTGTATAAATGTATTATAAGTAGTAAGAATTACATAATGCAATAAAGCACATATAATCTATCTTTGATTTCTTCTGCCCTCTGATTAGATCCTGGAACACTATGGGATCCAGTTTCCACTTGTGATTGCTTGTCCCTGGGCTGCCCAGCTGGATCTGCTACTGTGCTTGGCTCTGAAATGATACAAAATGTGGCTTTTCCTACATGTTAACAACTGTAACACAATGGGCACAAATTTGCCTGGCTATTACCAATTCATTTCACTGACACTGTGGACATGGACCCACAAGTAGATGGAATAAAAAGGCCACAGGAAGAAGAAATGTAGAGAAACACCTCATGGAGGAGACAAGATCATCTACAGTGCGTCTCTTGTAAAAGCAGCATATTGATATTTCTAGCTTCCATGGTATCACAGCTGAAGAACAGGTTTGCATAATTGATGAAATATATTGCAAAACTGAAGAAATACACTTATTTTGAACATGCATGCTCTTAAAGTAAAGTAGCAGACTCCACACTGGGAAAATTATCAAACTCCAACCGCAAGGAATTCTCTCACTGCAAGCAATTTAGCAGAAAGTTGGAAGCTTTGGATCAAACAAAAAAGAAGTTATGTACTTACCATAACATTCCATCTGAGTTGTTGCTTTTCATTTGTCTTCAACTTATGGGAGTCGGATCCAGCAGGGATCCGACTCGGCTATACACTCCAGCATCAGAGCTGAAATCAGAGCTCCTCCTCCACCCACAATGCCCCGCTCTCCCTCCTCCCCTCAGATCAGGTTTGCTGCAGGACAGCACCAACCCCCACCCCAGCAGAAAAATACTTAATCCCTGTCCCTATAATGTAATAAGTACACACAGACACAACTAAGGTCAAGAAGAAGATTGCGCCTACATCTGCCCAGTCCAAAACACAGCCAAAAGGCAGGGGAAGTAGGGAGGCATGGTTCAAGACAAATGAAAAGCAACAACTCAGATGGAATGCAATGGTAAGTGCATAACTTCTTTATTTGCAGTTTTTCATTTGTCTTCAACCTATGGAACAAAGTCCCTAGCTACAATAACCTTGGGAGGCCCTCATGGAAAAATGTTCTGGGCCACAGCTGAGCCAAAAGAATCCCTGCTCCTGGAGAGAATAAATTTGTAATGGGAGATAAAAGTATGCGAAGAGGACCAAGTAGCAGCCAAACAAATATCGTTAATAGGGATACAGAACCAAAAGGTCGCAGATGTAGACACTGATCTGATAAAATGCGCCCAGCCAGGGTCAGGCAGAGGCAAACCTTTGGAACAATAAGCCATAGAAATACAGCTGGAAATCCAATGAGCAAGAGTGACCTTAGAAATAGTCTTTCCCAGATGTGGCTTAGAAAAGGACACAAAACGTTGATCAGACTGTTGAAAACTTTTGGTTCTACGCAAATAAAATCGCAGCTGTCTAGGAACATCAAGTAAATGTAATTTGTATTCCCCTTTGTTCTGATAGTTCAGGAAAAAAAACTGGCATATTAATCACCTGGTAAATATTAGCTTCAAAAGTTACCTTTAGTAAGAAAGATGAGTTGGTACGAGGAGTCACTCTGTCCTTAAGGAACAGAAGGAAAGGATATTTAATAGACAATGCCTGCAACTCAGAAACCCTCTTGGCTGAAGTAATAGCCACCAAGAAGGCCATCTTCCACAATAAGAAAGTACAGTTGTGTACACTTACCATAAATGTAGGTGTTTGAGTGTATTCACTGTTGCAGTCATCACATTTGGGTTATCTGCTTGCAGTAGCCCTCAGTCGGCCTGATTATCAAAGTCTTGGGTCCTGCGTCGGTTGCTGTCTCATCTTCCATGACGTCAGTTAGTCAGGGGTATAAAGCATGCAGCCTACGCCATTACATCAGTCTTGCTTGCCGTGCTGTGCCCGAAGCAGAAGCAGTTCGCAAGTGCCGGTCGGCCGACTCCTGAAATTTTCGTTTTCGAGTTTCAGAACCAAAGTCTTCAACTAAAGCTAAGTACCCCGTTGGGGAAACTTTTTCTTGCTGTGGAACCTACGGATGTCTCTACCTTGGACGGGTCCGGAGCCGCTGTGCAGGCACCGGCTTCTGAGGGTGTATTCAGGCCTAATGACTTGCATATTAAACCAACGCCATCTTCTTCTTCTTCTTCAAGGCCTAAAACTCGATCCATGCCTAGAAAACCAATGCCCAGACTGCATGGTCAGGCCTCTATGCCTAAAAAACAAATGATAAGAAAGGCTGAAGACCTTATTACTTAAATCAGGGGAAGCCAACCTTCCCCCTCTAAGAGACCTGACGTCATGGAAGATGAGGCAGCAACCAACGCAGGACCAAAGACTGATAATCAGGGCGATTGAGGGCTACTGCAAGCAGATAACCCAAATGTGATGACTGCAACAGTGAAACACGAAGAACATCTGTAAATTGACAGTGGCAGCTGGTTCAAAAGGTGAATAAACTAGGGCCTGTAAAACTAGAGTCAGATCCCAAGGAGGCATGGGGTCCTTGACAGGTGGCCTAAGAAGGAATGTACCCTTTAAAAAGGCCTTGCATAGCTTGGAAGAAGCCAAGGAGGCTGAATTCTCCCCACGTGGAAATTTGAAACTGCTGCCAACTGAACTTTAATCATAGAAAAACTAGTGCCATTGTGAAAAATATGAGCTAGAAAATCCAAAATGTCAGAGAACGGAGCTGTGAATGGATCCACACTGTACTGAAAAGCCCAGACAGAGAAACATTTCCACTTACTGGAATAAATCTTCCTAGTAGAGGCCTTATGAGCCACAACCAAGATCTTTCTAACAGATGAAGAGGGCCCGGGAATCCTGGCCATCAAGTAAACTGAAGTAGCCATGCGGTGAGTTTCAGGCTAACTAAGTCTGGGTGATGAACCCCTGACGGGTGTGCGAGAAGATCCAGAACCAGACCCAGACTCCAGGGAGGACACACTAGATGAGACCAAAGAATACCAAAGGGAACCAAACTTGGCGATGCCAGAAGGGAGAAAAGAGGATGACTTTGCTCTTCAACTGTTATGCCTTCTGAAGCTTGGGGATCAGAGGAAAAGGAGGATAAGCATAAAGCAGACTGGAGGGCCAAGCATGGACCAGAGCATCTCTGGGTTACTCTCCCAATGGGGGTATCAGTGTGAAAAACTTGCCACACTTTGCATTGGAAGGAAAGGCAAAAAGATTGCAGGAGTCTGCTACTGAAGCATTCACAGACCACTTGTAAGGCATTGGAACAGTTCTGCTCAGCAGGTCTGCTAGAATGCTGTACTTCCCATGTAATGTGCATTACCACCAGAAACTGGTTATAAGAGATCACCCACTCCCACAATCTCATGGCCTCGCAACAAAGGGGATAAGATCTGCCCCCCTCCCCCATTTGTTGATGTATCAGACTATAGACATGTTGTCTGACTGGATGGCAATAGTCCCAGTAGGAAGAAAGGCCTGAAGGGCTTGCAATGCTAGAAGCACCACCCTCATCTCCACCGAAGAGAATCCCAACAAACTCTGGATAGTTGAACTGGATACAATAAAGGCAATTTGAGAAAGGACCACTGTATTGCCAAGGTCCACTGCAGAATCCTCATGTGTAGGTGTGCAGTTGGTAAAAGGGTAATCGTGGCCACCATGGACCCCAATGCCCGAAGAACCATACCTGCTGGGGGGGAGATGGGTCTGAAGAATAGACTTCACATGCTGTTGGGAGTAAAAGTAACCTGTCTGGAGGTAGAAACACCCTGCCATTTATCGTATCCAACTGAGCACCTATAACACCTCAACTGGTTTCAAGTTTAGATTTGGCTAGGATGATCGTAACGCCTAGGGAAAGAGCTAGTAGAAGGAGGTAATCCCTGGCTTGAAGCAGTCGATGCCTGGAGGGAGCAGACAGGAGTCAATCATCAAGGTAGGGGAAGACATGAAATGCCTGTAGCCACAGGAGAGCCGCCACTACAGCCATCACTTTGGTAAACACCCGGGGGTAGTGGTGAGTCGAAAGGGGAGCACTCTGAAATGAAAGTGATCGGCTGCCAGTCAGAAATGAGGGAACTGTCTGGAGCATCTGTTCATTTTGAAGTGATAGCATGCATCCTGAAGATCCACCAAGCACATCCAGCCATTGATCTGCAGAAAGGGCAGAATGGATTGTAGGGTGACCATCTAAAACTTCATCTTGGCAATGGACAGGTTCAGGGTTGTAAGATCCAGAGTGGGTCTGAAGTCCCCCATTTTCTTTGGCACCAAAAAGAACCTAGAATAAATGCCTGATCCAGACTGGTCTGGGGGATGGGTTGGATGACTCGTTTTTTGAGCAGCCTGGCAATTTCTATGCCTGCCTCCTCCCTTTGGCCAGGTGGAACATCCAGGAGGTTTCTCTTCAGAAAGGAAGGATAAAGAAACGGGATGGAATAACCTGTGGATATGCTTTGGAGCACCCACTGACCATTTGTGATGGACTCCCAGTGTGGCCCTTGACTGCCTCCAAAGTACAGCCGTCAAGCAAATCCTCAGGATTGCTACAAGGGTCTGCCCGAGAATGAATCAAGACCCTTGGTGCTTTGAACCCCCTCTGCCATGTGGGTGGCACCTTTCACTTCCTCCTCTGTCCGTGGGGGAAGACTGACCCTGAACATCCTGGGAAGAGCCCAGAGGCTTCCTGAACCACAGCTTCTTGGCCCCACGCTGATTACTAGAATAAGAATGTCATGGAGTAGAGAAGTGGATCCCGACAGCAGAGAAGGTTTTCCCATCTTTCTTGCTCTGGGTAACTGTGTCAAGAACAGTTGGGCCAAACATAGTGGAACCCTCAAAGGGGTATTCATGGACGACGTCTTGAAGGGTTCCGAAAAAGTAAAAAGCTGGAGCCAGGTGTGCCATCTACTGGCCACCCCTGTCCCGGCCGCCCTAGAGGCACCCTCAGACGCATGAGAAAGAAGCCTCATGGATGTGTTTGAAATTGTAGTTAGGGTGGCTAGTCGGGAAGAGAAAACCTTCTCTGCTGATATGGACCCTGGGGCAGACACAGAGATTTCCTTAACCAAGGTGCCTCTGCAGTCTGATGACATAAGCCACATAGTTCTGCGCCAGCAGGGCAAAGGTGGCTAAAGCATACTCCCATATCCCAAAATGGTCCATCGCCCTAGACTCCCTGTCTGGAGGATGGACTGAGGTGGTTTCCTGAGCCAGCTTCTTGGTGGTTGTTCTTGGTGGTTGTCGCAACCACTATGGCATCGACTCAGGAACCCTTACACCAATGGGGCCTGTCTGATGGGGCACTAAGTACCCATGCCAGGTGTTTGGGAATGGGCTCAACCATGTTCGGTTCCTTCCATGCCCTATGGGAGATAAAGATCCACCAAAGGGTTCACGGGGGGGGGGGACACCCAAGATGTAAAAGACCCTGTACCAAACACCTCCAGGAAGACAGACTCATCAGGGTTGGGTTTAAGGGAAGACCACCCCAACTCTCTGATGCAAAATCTCCACAATGTCTCCAAATGAGACATCATCAGGGGGTGATCGGGGGGAACCCTCTCCCTCATCCAAATCCATATCTTCCATGAGAGATTATGGTGAGGAATCTAAGTGCATCCTCTTGCTTGTATGCTTACAAGGCACCTCCTTGGGGTGAAACTCCGGGCAGGACTCGGAAGCTTCGGGGGATTCCAGAAGAAGAACATCTTGGGGCAGTCTGACAACAGGCTGTCCCTGAGGGGGCAGGATGTATGACCCCAGCCCAGAAAAAGAAGCCAGGGTGGAATCCAAGGAACAAACAAGAAATGCAGGCAACAAACCTTATTTAAAACCAATTAAGGCAATCATGTGATAATCTATTACCATTGTTACTCAATTCATTAAAACAACCTATACAAATCATCAGAACAAGTAGCAGCCTACTTTTAATGCAGGCAAAATGCCACCGCTTAAAACTAGAAAAGAATACAAATACAATGAACAACTTAAAGATTTGATATAGATGCTTAATTGTTTTTGTAGTCATTAAAATATTTGTGAATGGCCCATAAAGCACACTAATCATAAAGTAAGCTTAGTCCCTATATAGCCTACCTAACCAAACCAAACACATTAATCTATCTGAAAATTCAGTATGTTGATAATCACTAAAAAATATGTATTAAAGTGACACTTGGAAACCTAACATGACAGTGAATACCTTTACTGCTAAAATTAATGACAAACAAAATACTAACTCATTTAAGTTATCTCCTTAATGCTAATTTTTTTAAAATGCATGCAATAGAAATTTGTTCATTTAACCCTGGAGGGAAACTAGCTACTGTTTTAATTTGCCACTGTAGCTCTTCTATCTCGAGTTGAATCTGCCATGGACCTGTAAACGGAGCCATAGTAGAAATGGGCTTTTGGCCTGCAAGGCAGGGGTGCACCTTTCATGGTATAATCAAAAGATATACTATCAGAAGCCATTTGGACAAAGTTGCCTTGGAAACTGGTTTCCAAGTTTAGTTCTAGAAAAAGACATAAAAAGTGGTCTGAATTCCAGAGAATCTCAACTGGTGATGGAGGTCCAGGCAATGAAGCACATATTCACCCTTATTACTAAAGTGTGGGAAGAAAACTGGCAACTTAATAGACTGGTTCAGGCTAGACGCAAAGGCCACTTTAGACAAGAAGGAAGGATTAATCTGCAATGAAACCTTGTCTTCATGAAAAATAAGATAAAGCAGAATACAGGATAAAGTCTGTAGTTCAGAAACCCATCTGGCTGAAGTTACTGCAATTAAGAAAAGTGTCTTCCATGACAGGAACTCAGCCCACAGCAGCAGCTGTTTTGAAAGGGGCCCTTTTGTCAAGTCTTGGAGCAGAAGAGGCAAGTCCCAAGGAGGAACAGATTCCCCTACAGGAGGCCTGAGTAGTAAGGTACCGTTCCATAGGATCATTAGAGATTAGTAGGTCATCGACCCACAGGTCATTTCAAGCCTAGCCATTTCATCTCAATGTAATACCATAGAAGTGTTATGAATATCCCAGATTCCATTTAGTAATGGCTCCCCATGTCCAGGAGGGTTGTGGGCACTATTCCCGATGCCCCATCTACTTGCTCAAGTTCCTCTTGAACAGTGTCACAGAGGTGCTCTGTTTCACATGAACAGGTAGTCTAGTCCAAGGATGCAGCAGTCACTGGGAGATAAATAGGACATGTTAGAGGGACAGATTTAAGTCACAGGCCATACTTAGGTCCCTGGAATGGGTAAGCTCTAGTCTAGCTTGATTTACAGATATGCAGCAAATTCATTAGGTTTGGGTCTGAGACTACTCTGTACGCCAGGCAAAAGTTTCCCCCAAGAAGTTTATACGATACACAGCATAGTGACAGGGACTTTAGTCGGTCTTTGTACGGCATATTCTGGAGTCCCTTGATCTTCTTAGTTAGAAACCTCTCAAGTCATTTCCATATTGCTGCAGGTGCTTTGTACAGTACATGCCTAACGGGGCATTACACTCAATTATGGCCAGAATTAGTGCTGAGTACAGAGGGGGTTATAACCTCTTTTGCTCTTGAGGTAATTCCGTTACTAATCAAGTGGGTTACGTAGAAAGCCTTCCTTACTACAGCAGATACATGGTGGTCAAAGTTAGGGTCACAGTCAAGTTGCGATCCCAGGTTCCTTACCACTTCGTGGTTACTTAGGGTATTCTTGTTGATTTCATAGTGTGAAGAGACATTGTTTGTGCTGAAGAGAATGATGATACATTTCTTTGCATTCAGTTTGAGACCATGACAAAGACATCAGTCTTTGATTTGCGTAAGACCCTCCTGGAGTGTACAGCCATCATATGGAGATTCAATAACTGCACCCAGTTTATAGTCATCTGCAAACTTGGTCAGCCACAACCCCTTAGCTTTGACCTGAACTTCTGAGACGTATATACCACACAATAGAGGGCCCAGCACTGACCCCTGTGGCACCCTGCTAGTTAACAGGTCTGCTGGTTGATGGAGTCATCCACTTTGATAGTGTGTGTCCAGTTTGTGAGCCAGTTGACAACCCATCTTACAACAAAGGGGTTTACATTCAGTTTGCCAAGTTCATTGGTAATGCCCAAGTGTGGGACTGTGTCAAAAGCCTTTGCCAAGCTGAGGTATACTGTGTGCAGAGATTTACCCTTGTCAATGGCCCTGGCCACATTTTTGAAAAAAATCCACCAGATTTAACAGGCATGATCTGCCCTTTACGAAGTCGAATTGGGTAGGATCCATGGTTTGGAGGTTGCCTATGTCTTTACTTATGAGGTCCATAATGTTATATTCCATGGCCATGGCCAAAAAGATGAGGCTGGTCGGGCTTATGGGTCTGTAATCCCCCGGGTCTGTTGCTAGGTTACCTTTGTGGAATAAATGTTGCAGTTTTCCACGCCACAGGAACAAAGTCTGTGGTTAGACTACGACTGAAATGGGTACTTAATAGTGATGCTAGTTCATGTTTTAGCCTGTTTAGAAGACAGCCTGGGATGCCATCTGGTCCCACAAAGACTGTGTTATTTGCCTTGTACAAGGCTTTGATGACCTGTTCTTCATATATGTTTGCGGGGGGGGGGGGGGGGGGTTGTGATAGATTCGGAGGGGATAAGGGAGTGAAATTTTCACCAAACAGATCCAACAGCTATTTTGTTATCTCTGTGGAATCAGTGTGTGCGATACCGTTGGTCACTAATTCTGCACATGCTTGGGCCCTACCTTTTAGGCTATGTACATAGGTATGTAGCTGTAATTGCTTGGCTATCCTTGACTGCATTTGCTATCTCTTTCTCAAAGAAGCCCTTAGAGGATTGATAACTTGCATTATTTGCTTGTCGTGGCTAAGGAGGGTACTTTTCTTCTGCTGGGGTCTCACCTTTGTTTTCTTGGACAGCAACCTTTTGCATTTATTGTAAAGTTTGTTGGTGCTGTATGTCCACCATGGTGGCTTGGGGTTCTGGCTTTGATTCTTTCTGGTACAGCCGTGTCTATTCACTTATGCAAGTGATTGCATAGGTCTGCAATGTAAGCTTTGATGTAATTACTACTGCCAGCTGGGGAAGGGGGGTTCGGAATGCATTTACACCTTCACCTAGGAGAGTATAGTCTTGCCTTGGTGATGTTTTTAGTTTGATTTCACCCATTGTGAGTTCTGGTGTTAGTGTCAAATTGAAGGTGACTGATTTGCGGTCAGATTTAACTAGTGAGGGTCCAACAGTTGCAGCAGTGCATCTGTTTGACATGTTAGTGAGGACCAGATCTAGTACATTTGTTCCTCTTGTCAGGGTATGAACAATTTGTTCCAGGGCATTTGAGTTAAAGTCAAGGGATTTTTGTGCTAGTGAGTTAGAGCTATCATAGGTTTCCCAGTTGATGGTGGGATAATTAAAATCCCCCATAACCAGAGTGTTCGGTAATATTTGGATTGTCTCCAGTTTGGTCAAGTAGGCTTTGTGCATGCCATGACCCATGGAGGATGATCTATAACTGGCTATGACTTGAGTGGGGGGTCTTACCCACCATAACCTGAACTTGGTGCAGCTCCATGGAGTTGTCCAGTCTAACTAGACGGGAGGTGAATTTATCTATAATATAGATAGAAACACAGCCTCCTTTGGTTCTCACATGTTCATTTTGTGGTCTGAAGGTGTGAAAGGCATTGTAGCCTTGCAAGGCCTGGGTCCACTCTGAGGCCTTGAACCAGGTTTGTGCGATTGTGCAGACATCTACATTGTCCAGTGACAGAAGTGCTTCCAAGGTGTGCAGTTTTTGGTTTAAGCTCCTAGCGTTTAGCAGCATGACCTTTACTTTGTTATGACTGGCAAATTTCACACTGGTATGTTTGTTTTCAGACCTTGACTAAAAAAGGCACTATGGGAAAAGCAACAGCCTTTGCCAGCAGCCAAAAGTCTAGAGGTGCCAGGTGTAAACAGTCTCTGACAAAGCAGCGAGGCTTGTCGACCATGGCTTCCCAGGCTGGCAGGAACTGGATCCCCTTCGAATGACACCAAAAACTAAGCCAATTATTGAAATCAATCATTTTTTGTTTATACTATGCACCATTCTAGGTGAGGGTAGCATGTTGCTCAATGCTAGGGATATACCTGCCTGGGACATGTACTCAGAGAGCCCAATCAAGTTTCTCTTCATATAGTCCAGTAAGGTATATCTCAGATCGTTTACTACAACATGAACTATGACAGACTCATAATGGTACTTGTTGCTGAGAGATCAGAGTGCATGTGTAATCTGACAAATCCTGGCACCGGACAGGCAGCCAACTGCAACTGTCTCCTTGTCCAACATGATGAGTGGGACATCAGTGTGTCTCACACTACTGTATCTCCAGTGACTAGAAAATTTAAGAGTGTTATGCTTTACGGGCTTGGTAGGTGAGACACTGGTGCTGCTGTGTGTCATGGGTGCTGTGGGAACTGTGTTAGTTGTAGCAGTCTTGTGTTTTAGAGGTCTCTGGTGTCTCAGCAGGTTTTTTTGAGAGAACCTCCGTGTATGTTGATTTTTGTGTTAGATGCATACTATGTGTATGAGTATTGGTACTATGTGCATGTGTAGTGGTGGGTGGGTTGACGACCTCTTCCATGTTACTGTTTTGAGTGCGAAAGAGCATGGATTCAAGATTCCTGCTGTAGACAGATCTCTCACACTCTGTACTAGAATGAGTTATTAGTAGATGGTTGTGGTGTACATGAGGCAATTTCTGCACTGCCTCAAGTCAACAAAGTTGGCAGGAGAAACAAGGGTGGTCCAACTGCCCATAATGCTAGGCTGAAAACTTATCACTAAGGGGGGGGGGGGGCTTTTCAGGATCAATCAAGGAGGAGCACAATGGATGGATATGTCTGCCTTTTTTTGTAGTTTAATAGGTCTTCAGCTCACTAGCAGTATTTCTTTGACCAGGAAAAGCATTAAGGATAACTGCTATATTAATGTGCTACAGCTGTATCCAAGAGAAAAACTGTTGAATTAATCTCTCCTACTATAGCACACAATTGTGTGGCAGTGCGTGATGCTGCACAATGCACAAACAAGCAGAAACCTGCCGAAATGCAGGTCTTAAATACCAGAAGCTAAAAACTTGAAAAATTTTTTTTTAATGTTCAAAAGGACCAATGAGGATGCTTACCCAAAGCCAATCACCCTTCACTAGACTGGTTGCAATCAGCACAATCCTCTCACTAGAGTGCATAAAGGCCCCTTCCAATCCAAGATGGCCTGGAAAACATGCTAAGAACAAACAGCCACTGTAAACAGACCCAGATGCAGCAAAACTGTATGTGGACTATTCTACAGCTACTGGCTACCCTAGTTTCGACAGGAACCACTAGAGAATGAAAAACTACAAACTTTGTAATCCAAAATGTGACACCAGTAAACGATAAAAACACAGCTTTATTCCAAAATCCAAATGGAAAAAATTCCACAATGATCAAGTCGGAAAAGACCAAGCAGCAATTGCACACACTGAATAAAAAAGTTTACGTTAAGCGCTTTCATCCCCACCTTAGGGACTTCCTTAGAACTATTCACAAAAATTAATCCCAGCATTCTTACAGCATTCCACTTAAAGAGAACTTACACTATGAAGCAACAATAATTTGTAAATGTAAAATTCAAATGTCCACTAACAATATATCACAAAAATACTAATGACAAAAATAAATATAAAACAATACATTTTAAACACTAAAATTAATTGTTCAGGACATACCAATAAAGTTAAAAACCATATATATTTTTCATTTTCAAATAGCAGCTAATATTCAATGCTTCATTAATACCTGGGTGTCTAGTGGCATCCAAAATTAATTGCCACTTCAATTCAAAAAACTTCAAGGGCCTCCCTGGGTACATTTCCTTGTTCATTTGCTTTTAATTGCTGTAAAATTAAAAATGTAAAGGCATGACTAGGGAACTCCACTACATGTCTACTAAGGGCATTAGAATCCTTTTTGTGTCTAATATCTAATGGGTGCTCATAGATCCTTGCCCTAAACTTCCTACAAGTTTTCCCCACATAAAAAACTGCACACGAGGTATACTTCGTCAGGTAGACTTCATTTTCACTGACAATTGAAACCCCCCCCAACATACAATGCTTTACCATTCAAAATAAATTTGTCTGAAGTGGCTAAAATCAAAAAGCATTGTGGGCACATACCGCATTTTACATTCCCAACTTTTTGAAGGTATATATATTTTTTTTTTTACCAACCTGTTCCATGATGTTTTTCAAACATCTATTCCTTCTAAATGTACATTTTGTTTTTTTATAGTTATTAAACAACCTAACTACATTCTTATCTAAAGACAACAAATCCCAATTTTTCTCAATGATTTTACATATCGATTGTGAATCCTTATTAAATGTTGTAATAAAATTATATCCAATAGAAAAATTATTCTTTTTGTCTCTTGGATGGTTGATCACATCAACATCACTTACGTCTCAACCCAAAATTGGAACGAACCAACCATTTTGCCGCTTCCTAAACACTTCCCCTTTTACATTTTCCAAGAGATCTCGGGGATATCCCCTATGTTCAAACATTTTTAGGATATAATCCACTTCTTGAATGAAATCACTTTCCAACAATGTAATTCTTGTGGCACGTACCAATTGCCCCTTAACTATGGATTTTTTCTGAAAAGTGGGATGGCAACTATTAAATTCTAAATAAGAATTAGAAAATGTTGGTTTCCTAAAAATTTTTGAAATCAGTTGTTTACCAACTCTATCAGTCTTGACCTCCACATCCACATACATAATAATAGTGTCATTAAATGCATGGGTGAACTTAAAACAGTCAACAGTATTATTGATGTATACAAAAAAATCATTTAACATACCATCAGTGCCAGTCCAAATCAAAAAATATCATCTACACATCTTGTAAAATATTTTATGTATTTCATATATTTTGATTTAAAAATATATTGATTTTCCCAGAATGACATCACATAGTTGGCAAAAATAGGGGCAACAAGCCGCACCCATAGCCACACCTTTGACTTGGCAATAATATTGGCCTTCAAATTTTATAAAATTATATTTTAAAACCATTTCCATTAAAGCTATGAAGGCATTAATATTATCCTGATCATACATGCCTGCTGCCTGTAACTGAATTTCCAACCAATTAAGACCATCATCCTGAGGTATAACTGAAAAAAGGTTACACACATCAATAGTAACTAATAGCATATTTTCATCATATAATAAACCATTTAAATTAGCTAAAAACTCCCATGAGCCTTTGCATATATATTTAAAATGTTGTAGCCCTCTTTTTAAATGGTGGTCTAAGTATTTACCTGTGAAAGATGTTTTTCCTCTTTTAGCATCCACAATGGGCCTACACTTTAAATTATTAAGCCCTTTGTGCATTTTGGGTAACCCGAAGATGGTGGCAATGACAGGATATTCATTTCTCATATATTTATAAGAATCCAAATCAATTTGCCCCTCCAATAACATGTCCTCTAAGGCTATATCTAATCTACGATGTGAAATATTAATTTCATTCACTGAAACTTCCTTATACGCATCACTCATTAAGAGTGTCGACATGTAATTGGAATAATCTACACAATCCATTATCACCACCCTGTTACCCTTATCTGGTTTCATGTAACGTACATCACCATCCCCCATGATATCAACCAACAACTTTTTTTCTTTCACAGTTGAATTGTCACACATGACACAACAATTACTTTTGTAAACTTTACTTTTGTAAACTTCCCGCACATCCACTTCACAAACCACTTCACAAACCTTTTCAAAAATACTAATAATGTTGCATAAGGGAGGGTTAAACGTATGTCAGCCATATCATGATTTTTAAAATTGTTACAACCGTTGTTATCAAATCAAACCCGAAGATTTAATTTTCTCTTAAACATTTTCAAATCCAATAAAGTTTCTGCTACTTTTCCCCTTCTACTAGGTACAAATGTGTACCCTTTTGTTAATAAATCAGCCACGGGGATGTTAATATTTTTACAGGAATAATTGTAGACTTTATAATCACCCTTGGTATTAGAAATAATACTCGGTGAATTACTTTCCATATTGCCAACCCCACATAAATCATTAACCAAAACCTCTGAAATACAAGTGTCATGTGATATTTCCATACCAATATCATTTATAACACCAATAACTGGAAAATTGTTGTCGTCAACCACAAAATCAACCACATTTTGATCAAAACTGTTTATACAAGTTTACGTGTCAGTCACAAAGGGAATGATCCAAATGAGTAGAACCATCCAAAATGTCTGCCAACGTGTTTGCATTTTCTCCATCGACCAAATTACCTTCCATGAGCACGATAGCCATATCCATCATTTCATCTGCTGAAAACCTCCACGGTTCAACTGCTTGGGTCGCGCACCCTGATTTCCATAATCCCTGGATTGATTGTTTATGCCATATTGGTATCTGGGGTAGTTGTAATGCAGTCCCCGATTTCTCAACTTCTCCGACCGCCTTATTTCATGTTCTAAAGGGACACTCATCTCATTGCTTGCTGCTGAAATAATCGCAGATCTCATCCCGTTGTTTTCAACCTCACTATGATTGGATGAGACCTCAGAGTTACCTTGTCGACACAGGATAAGCCATTACTATATTACGCTATGTCTCTTTTTATTTTTGACATCTTACGTAAAAAAATATTGGCACATACATTGTCAATGTGCCCAAATAAATTATCGTAGTTAGTTTTGTATTGGTCAAAAATCAAATCAGATTTTATCAGCGCATCTTGTAGATCCAATTCTGCTGATAAACTCTCGATCTTAATGTTATTATATTTAATGATAAGTTTTAAAATTTCCAAACCAGCATGGTCAAATACCTTAAGCAAATCTTTAACTAAGTCGGGATTCCCCTCAGCTCCGTTCGGATATCGCCACACATGCAAACCTCTTGGGACTTGTCCAAGTTCCAAATTGTGCACCAATGTCATTAGTATTTTTGTGATATATTGTTAGTGGACATTTGAATTTTACATTTACAAATTATTGTTGCTTCACAGTGTAAGTTCCCTTTAAGTGGAATGCTATAAGAATGCTGGGATTAATTTTTGTGAATAGTTCTGAGGAAGTCCCTAAGGTGGGGATGAAAGCACTTAACGTAAACGTTTTTATTCAGTGTGTGCAATTGCTTCTTGGTCTTTTCCGACTTGATCATTGTGGAATTTTTTCTATTTGGATTTTGGAATAAAGCTGTGTTTTTATCATTTACTGGTGTCACATTATGGATTACAAAACCACTTGACTAGAGAATGTTTAACACAGCAGAAAAAACAGCAGTGAGACACTAAAAAAGTTTAAAACAGCAGAAAATCAGCAAGGAGACTAAAGAATGTTTTAAACAGCTAACAAGTCAGTTATTTTAACACTTCTTGGTGGGAAAACCAGAACAAGCAGAACAAATTGCTTTGCAACAGCAAAAAATGCCAACAAATACTTAAACAGTGAAAATAGCAAAAAGAGCTTTGTAAACAGTGAAAAAAAGCAATAAAATTCAACTTAACAGGCACAGTAAGGCAGGCAACTACAGTACAACAGTGTAGTTTAGTACACAGTATATAAATACAGTATAAACGTACTAGTCAGATCATAAAAAACTGCAGTAAATAGTATTAAAAAAAACAGGCAATACATGTTTTTTTGGGAAGCTCAGAAGCCTACAGTCATCTGGTATCTCAACTCAGAGTTGTGGCTGGTAGCCCACCTTAGTTCACCTAGGTACAAAAAGGTTTTAGGATATCTTAAAGTGATTGCTACATAGACTTGACCCACATGGACATTTGAAATGGGTGCCAGATGAACCTTGATGTTACAACAGCTAGCCCCAGACTGAAAAAAAAAGTTAGGAAATCTAACATTGCATCTAACAATATAGAAGGGGGATCCAAGCCCTTTGAAATTGCCCATATGGTACATCATCTCCACTTACTACCATAAACCTTTCTGGTCGAGGGTTTTTCAGGAAAAAAAAAAAAGAGAGAGAGAAAGAATATGCACAGGTCTTACAGAAAACTTGGGATCTCTGGCCATCACTGGAAGTGGTAGAACTAAGTGGTCAATCTGAGGGACTTCAGACTTTGCTAAGGCTGGTCCAAAGGATAAGATATCAAATCTGAAGTGGGATCCAGGACCCAAGGAGGGTACAACAGAAGAGGACACAAAAAGGGGAACCAGACTTGTCTGGGCATGACGGCAGCTATGAGAATCATGATCACTCTGAAATAGGATACTTTCTGTAGAAACTTGATTATCAAGGGCATTGGAGGATAAGTGTAAAGGATACCTGGCAACCAAGCATGAGTAGAGCATCCCTCTATGTCTGTCCTTTGCCAAGGATGAGGGGGGAAAAAAGCTGCTGCATTTGGTGTTGAAGGGGACTACAAAAAGATTATAGCATGGCTCTCCCCAGCGGCTGAAAATTTCTGCAGCTACTGATGGACTAAGGGACCATTTCTGAGGCTCCACAATGCATCTGCTCAAATTGTCTGCTGGAATGTTGGACTTCTCTAGAATGTGCATTGCAATGAGAAAGAGAAAGAGTTGTGAGGATATCACCCACTGCCTCATCCTCAGCTGCTCCACACAAGGAATAGGACTGGGTTCCCCCTTGTTTGCTTATGTATCAAACCAATGCCATACAATCTGCCTAGATAGAGATAAAACCATTGGGGAGGCAGTTGTGAAAGCTCTGCAATGATAGGAAGACTGCTATTGTTTCCACAATGTTGGTGACATGAACAGGAAAATACATCATATGAGCTGTCATATAAACTGGACAGTGCAGTGAAGAACGCTAATGAAGAAACTGGATAGAAAAACAAGAGAGACTGCAACAGCTATCAGACCACGAGGATGAAAAAACAAGGAGGCAGGTGGCCTCTGAAGCAGCAAAATTTGACTGGCCTGAAGTTGTAGGTATAGAAATCTTGCAGGAGGAAATCTGGCAATCTGAGTGGTGGTGGTGTCTAGATGGAAGCTGATTACTCTAGAGTTTGAACAGGTTCAAGACTGAAATTTGTCAGAACTGACTGTAATGCCCAAGAACAAGCACAGATGAAGCAAGGAGTCTTGTTTGGACCAGTGATGTCCAATGCTGTACCTGATAATTTTATTTATTTTATACTTGTTTACTGGGATAGTCCGACTGGATACATGTCTATTTTCAGTGGAAGCCCGGGGAGAAAAATTCCAAATAGACAAACTTAGATAGATTACACAAGAAGTTGGATAACATTAGAAAATATAAAACAAAGTGATTATGTACAATGGTTTAGTAGTATTCCCTAGTAGGGACTCAATTCTCATGGACAGACACAATTAAAAGCAAGAGATGTCAGATTGGATATAGAGCTTGGTGACGTAGTTGCAGGTTATGATATTTACAGATTATGCTTTTAGTTTATAAGTTAATCAGGGTTGGTACATGGGTAAAGCCAGTTCACTTTGAGATACTGTTTGAGGTTTTTGTTGAAGAGACTTTTGGAGGACTGTAGGGTTATATAGTTTTGCAATGAATTCCAGGTTTTACCAACAAAGTTGGCAAACAGGGATTCACCAGCAGAGATATTAACTTTGTGGGTCTGGACCAGTAGTTTGTTGGCTGACTTAGGATCTCAGGTTGCTATATGGCTTAATAATATTTATAAGTAAGGGGGTATCCTCAGGGTGGTACAGAATTTTGTGCGTTATTAAGAGCTTACTGAATTGAATTAAGCTGGGCAGTTCTAGCCACTCTAGTTGTTTCAGGTTCTGGCAGTGGTGGGTTCTATAGGTGAAGCCAGTGGCTAATCTGGCAATATAGTTTTAGCTATGGGACAGCTTACCTAGTTTGGATTTGTTGAGGTTTGAGAGTACAGGCGAGGCATATAAAAGAGTAGAGAGTAGGTGTGACCGGGTGATTGCAGTCCTAGCCAGTGGGGTTAAAAATGCCTTGATTCTATACAGTGATCCAAGCTTCTTATTGATGGTCTGTATGGTTTTGTTGACCTGCAGGTCAAATTTGAGATTACTGTCTATGATAACCCCTAGAAATTTGATGTGTTGATCTGGGGAGAAAGTGGTATGTGACAGAGAATGAAAGTGTGGCAGATCTACTAGTGGGGGTGAAGAGTAGAAGTTTAGTTTTATTGGGATTCAGCAGCAGGCGTTGGTTGGCGAGCCACTTCTCAATAGTGTTGAATGTATTTTGGGTTAAGATTTGCAGTTCGGATGGGGAGGTGGCTAAGCTGATCAGAGTGGAATTATCTGCATACTGAATACAGGTAGGTTTAGGGAAAGCAGTGTGAAGGTTGTTGATAAAAATAAAGAAGAGTAGCGGACCTAATATGGAGCCTTGAGGGACACCAAGTGTGAGAGGGAGCTGGCTGGAGAGTTTGCCCTGCCATAGTACTGCCTGTTGTCTACCAGTCAGGTAGGACTGGAACCACTGGATTGTGTGCTTATTGAGGGAAATAGATTTCAGAGAAAGAATGAGAAGTTCATGGTTGACCCATATCAAAGGCTTTTGACAGGTCAAGGAAGAGGGCAGAGGATAGCCTATTGTCATTCCTGTTTTGGTTTATGGCAGTAGTAAAGGAAAGGAGGGCTGAGGTGGTGCTGTGGTATGGCCTGAAATCATGCTGGGAGTCGGATAGTAAGTTATTCTGTGTAAGGTATTGCATTAGTTGCTTGTGTACACATTTCTCCATTATTTTGGCTAGTGGGGAAAGAATGGCAATGGGTCTATAGTTGGATATGTCTGTGGAACTACCACCTTTATGGAGTGGGGTGACGTGGGATATTTTCCAGAGGGAGGGGATAGTGCTTTCGGATAAGTTTCTGTGGATAAGGATAGATATGGGATACACAATGGCACCAGCAGCTATTTGTAGGTACTCTGCAGGGAGGTGGTCAGCATTGAGAGTGGTAGGTTTTTGATAAAACTAGTGGATATCAGTTGGAAGCTAAATTGGGGGTGTGGTTTAAGTTTGTGGGGGTTAGTTGATTTGCTAGGGATTGGATTGTTTCAGTGAAAAAGTTATAAGCGCCACTTATGTTCTCTGGGGAACTATGCGTGTGGTTAGCCAGGGTTGGGGTGGTAGAATGACCTGGATGAAGTAGTTGATTTAAGCCTGCCCAAAACTTTTCAGGGTTGTTTTGGTGTTTTTGTAGGAGTTTTGGGTAGAAGCTTTTTTATCTAGTAAAATTTTAAACTTGTGCTTTACATCTGCTTCTTAAGTTTCTGTTTGTACATTTTAAGTTTCTGCTTGTACATTTTCCAAAGTATGTATCATTGCTAACATACTGAGTTGTACTGGTCACTTTCGGAAGCATCTTTGTTTTACAATTAATTTCATTTTCTGTTACGCTCCTTGTGTTAAAGCTGCACGTAATTTTTCAAACAAAATGAAGATTATAATGTACTGTTTGATTTTTTTTTAGTTTCATGGTTTACTTACATTTTCTATATATCCATACCCACAGGATGACATCATCATAGGGACTGGACAATTATTTAATACAACTGCAAAACACTGGTAAGTAAAAAAAATACCTATTTAAAGGAGCATCTTCTTACTTACATTGCTGTTTCACTGCTACCTCATGAACTGCAAAAAATAGTTAATTTGCCTTTCTAGGAAGTAAGAGTCGAGTACTGACTTTTAATATGGAAATGTATTACATTAATCTGGTAGTGAGGCATTGTGCATTCAGTCCTTCATATCATGGCAGGGAGTTTAAGCTCTGATAAAAAAGAAAATCAAGGGGCCATCCTTATTAATAAAACAACATACAAAATGAAAACACATTTTGCATCAAATATTGTATATTCTGATATTGTATATGATAAGGAGTTTACATCTAATTTCAAATTTGCTTCAAAACAAGAACAACACGTTAAAATAAACTGTATGGACCCAAAGAAAAATGAATGCCTTCATCATATATTTATATTTGTAATTTTCAGTACCAGACTTCAAACATAATTTAAAATCATGCAGATGGTTTACTTCCCCATGCTGCATAAAAGTAACTAACACAGCACTATTTCATGTGAGAACATAACCTTCATTAACTATACTGAACACTAGCACCATTCTTCCGCTGCCAAAGGTCAGCTTTTGACACAGTATGTTCTATTCCTCACACCTTCCAATAATGCAGGGACATCAAAATGGATTTTGTCCACATGACATGTTACAGACAACAACCTTGCTGCTCTGCTTATGGGCCCAGGACACATCATTAGGTATTTGCAGATAACTACACCAACAGCAAAACCAATATTTAGTCTGTGGCTAGCATACCGATCCTTTGTCTTGTAGGCACATCATTAACGTGCAGACATCCCCTGTTGATTGATGATTAGCTATCACCATGGCTTCGTCTTCAGAGATCCCTTTCACATCATCTCCCCATTCGAGCACTAGAACAAAGAAAATCTGTCAATCAGAAATTATTTATCAGTTGCTCAGTTTAAACACCCCAAAAGCAAAGGCATGTGACATGCCAGCACAACATGTCTTGATTAATCTACATTCTGTATTGTATTTACCCTGCTGTCCTGAGCAACCTTTTCCAGAACAGATATGTTAGTACGATATTATTTGTTCAGATAGTAAGAAAACCAATAAACAATGACAGGTACAGAGTAAAACATGCTGAGTTTAAAACATTGCTGACGAATCTCACTACCCAAACAACACATCTGAAAGAGCATTTTTTTCTTTTTTTTGTGAAACAAAGTTAGGGGGTTTTTTTGCTATACTGATAACTCTGAAAAGAGGAGGTCCACGTCTGCAACATTTGAGACTCAGCCACAGGCATTAGGCCTACTCAGTATATAAAAAACTTCTCCAGGTCATCTTCCCTTTCTCCCCTTCTTACTATGTACCATGCCACCTCCTTTCTTCAGTTCTAGGCCATGCAAAAAGCTGAGGCCCAACACAAGGGAAAGAAAAAGGTAAGAAAGGAAAGGGGAAAAAAAAGAATAGTAGGAGATGGTAGGAGTGAAGATGTTACTTCTTACAGATACAGTATTATGCATAGTTCCCATAACATTCACAGCTGATAAATTCTGCTCTGGTAACCCTTAGAACAGTGGCCCTAGTTAATACTCCTGGGTGGCCAGTTTATGGGGACATGCTACAATGAAAGTGGCTACAAACAACACTTGGATCTGGATGGAATTTCAGTTTAAACTGCCTCACAAAAGTGCTGAGTTAAGACTAGGTTGATGCTGCACAGTTCTTTTCCAAGGTAGCATACAGTTTCTGAGTTTTTCTGCACTTGTTATAACAGAAGGAAATTTAGTTGGCTAATCATCTAGAGACTGTAAAGCTGGTAATCTTCTAACCTGATTGTGTTTTGACAAAGGATACAAAGGGATAAACTTCCTTCCTCCAAAACTTAATTACATCTGCATAGTACTTAAGCTACCTACGGACACGTACTCAATGAAAGCGTAATGGAATAGGAAAGGACGAACACAAGCTAAGTGAGATGGACTGATTAGCCTTAGTGACTTTGGCCATAAATGCTGGAATGGTCCTAACAGCTATCCTCTCCTCATGAGACAGCAGATATAGGGGACGGAGTTGTCAAAGACAGCCTGGAACACCGAAATCCCTCTGGTCATCATTACGTCAACTAAGTAAAGGGTTTTCCAGGATAGGAATTTTAAGTCATCTGGTGTGGCATGCTCAAAGTGATGGCAGGTAATTTTTTCCAGAAATAAATAAATGCCTCAAGGTGGAACATTTTTGCAGAAGGGAAGGCTGAGTTGAAAAGGGCCTAATAAGAAAAGGTTTTGCATATTTTTAGACAGGGCAATATTTAATTTCTGTATCCTAACTAAAAACAGAACATAGCTATTCCAATATATAGGTGTATCTGGCAGCCAAGTCTGGAATCAAAGATTTCTGAAAGACAACAATTTAGATACCTAGACCTAGATAACAGTAGACAGAGCTCATGGGTCACTTCTGAAACAGGCTTGTGCCTCATGGGATTACCCTGTTAAATGAATTAAAAAATGCAAGACCTGAAAAATAGGAGCCAAGCCAACATGTGCCAATCTGAAGCCCAAACAGAACCCCCTGTCAAATTTTCCTCATATGTCTTCTGAGTCAATGGTGTCTAGTTTGCAATATAATGCAGACAACACTATCTGAGAAGTCATGCAACTATGTTATCACTAGAAATGATGCAATTATGGTCAGCTTCAGAGAATTCAAGTTTGGATGACTTTTTCAAGAAAAGCAAGACAGCAGCAACAAGACTAGTTACAGCTGTAATGAAATCTGAAGAAGATGAGACTGAAGAAGGAGCTGATGACTTTGGTCTTAAGTAAACTAGTTTTCTAGGTGACCCTGTCACAGCAGAAAATGAGGGAAAGCAAAGAGGGAGGCTTTCTGGTCATAAGAAGGCTATAAAATCCCTTACCTGACTACCCGGAGGTGGGAATCATGGAAAATAATCTGGGGCCTGTGGTTTTAGCTGGGCAAACAAAAAGGTCACTTACTGAAAAGCACAAAAGCTGAAAGATTATTCAACTATTTAAGGGCATAAGAAGGAAGTGACTTAACCTTTTGGCCAATGAGCTGGCCCACCTGAAGTATGCATCCCATTAAGAAGCACTTCAAACGGATCATCCACTCCTACATGACCTCATGACAAAATGGATAAAACCAAGTGCCTCCCTGTTTGTTGATGTACCACACTAATGTCATGTCCAGAATGGACTAAGCTGGACTGTGAGAAAGCATTTAAGAAGAAAGCCCTGAAATTCTTGCAGAAACAGTAAAAAGCCCTCACTTCCACACAGCTGATAAAAGGTGAGAATCCTGAATTGAATACCTGCTTTAAATTACCTGCTTTTCTTTAAATGACTCTAGCCCACCCTATGTAGATGCATTGTGGTGACAATCACCTGAGGGCTCTGACTCATGAAGGGTTCCTTACCTGAAGGTTGGAAGGATCCAGCTACCAGGCTAGACAAGAATGATCCACTCAGTAGCGACGAATAGGATGGACAGCATAGGTGAACTGTTACAACCAATGGACTCAGAGTCTACCGAAGTATGTCATTAAAAACCACAGCCTAGATCTTTAAGACATATTTTCTGCAATCAGAGTTTGAGAAGACAAGAAAGCATCTTGGAGGTCCAAGAAGTACATCCAGTCCATTATGGAGAGGCAGAGAATACAATATACCATGAACACTCAAAAGGATTCCTTAGGGATGAGCACTTTGTCCACCGAAATACAGAATGGGTCCGAGGTCCCCAATCTTTTTAGGCACTAAAAAGAACCGAAAATAGCCTCTTAGGTCTCTCATTCACAGGGACTTCTTTGATAAGTCTTCTGCTGAGAAACTTCAGCACATGGCTCTTCTTCCTTTACTAAACTCCTTTGATGAAGTGGAATATCCAAAATGGGAAGGCATGGAGAGTAAAATGGAGTCAGAAATGGAAACGAATAACTCTTAGTTAAAATATCATTGACCCATGTGTTCTTTGAGATCTTTCTCAAGGTCTGCTCAAGGAGGGAGACTCTTCCTCACCCACCATTGTGACCATCTCCAATGGGAGCAAGGAATGCTGTAACTCACTCAGAGGCTAACTGTGGCTTCTTAGGGGGTCACAAAGGACCTTTTGCTTCTGGGCACATGACCTTACTAGCGGGAGCAGCATGAGCCGACTCTCCGTTTCTAACTCCCACCTGTTGTTTCCCTGTGAACTACAGAACCACATCTGATGCAAACACCTCTGCATTTATGCAAATAAATATTATGAAGGGTGAGATGGAGCTCCCAAGATGTCATAGTCTTCCCTGCTTTCTTCAAGTCATTTAAGTGCTCATCAACTTCTGAACAAAAGAAAAAGGATCCCTTGAACTAAGAGTTCAAAAAGCTTATCTTAGTGTCCTGTCCTTGAAAACTGGATAAGCCAAGGAATGTTGGCAAATATCAATGCCAGAGCCTGCTGCCTTAACTGCTCCTTCTGCAGTACTATAGGCTATGCAGACTATCAAGTTACTGATAATGGAAGAACAGGAGGGTTGTGTCTTAATCTTATCCTTAGAAGAGCTAAACAGCAGCTTATCAGCAATACACTGCACAGTGCATCTGTGATACCCTGCTGAAAATGTACTAGACAGGAGGGTATTTGCAGATGCACAGTGGATGTCTGAAATGTGTGTATCAATACGACTGGTGCCTAGATAGCAGATGCTGGAAGACCAGAGACTTGAAGGGCCAACATCAGAAAGTAATGTGAATTAGACACTTGCTCCAGAGGCACCTATATCACAGACATTAGTAAGACCGATACTGGTGGGACCAATATCAGACAAAATTGACACTGCATAGACAAGTGGTGGCTGAACCCATGCATGAAGCTAAAAAAGCTGGCTCCTATAAGGTTGACAACTGAACTGGCATGGCCAACATAGCAGTTTGCTCTACTAGAGTCAAGGAAAAGCCTACACAAGCTGAAAACATGGTGAGAGACCACTAGCATTAAACAACTAACCAACAAAAGGGAGACGCACCAACCAAGGCTAAGAATAGGACGTTTCTTTCTTTATTTATTTATGTATTTATTCCAGTTTGGTGACCGGGAAGGTCCACTGGGCTAAAAGCCCATTTTCAGTGGAGGCCCGGGGAGAAAAGCTCCATAATACAATGTTACATGACATAATAATCACACAATTACAAAAGATAAACTGATTTACATACAAATTAAGCATTGGATGATTATAGAAACAGTCCAGGAGGATGATAGGCAAATTGCATAGGGATGGGAGAAATTGTTAGTTACATTAGCAATGTAAGACAAATATGGAAGGTATGAAGGTTAGCCAGGTGAGAATGAAGAGGGGAGCTTGGCAGGTATAGAGTGAAGCATACAGTTACATTTTCGGTGAGTATGCAAGTAGGAGAGGAGTTTAGTTCTGAAGGAGTTTAAGTTGTCACAGGTCCTCAGTGTGGAGGGAAGGGCATTCCATTTTTTAGCAAGGGAAAAGGAGAGTAAAAGTTGACCGGCTGGGTGTTTAGGTTTGTGGATAGAGATGAGGTTTTGGTTAGAAGATCTAAGGGGACTGAGGGGGGGGGGGGGTTGTAAGGTTGGAAGATATTGGATAGTGCGGGGCAGAGGGTGGGTTGAAAGATTAATTTGTGGGCTGAGACAATTTGGAGGTAGTCTAGTTGATTAGGGAGTTCAAGCCAATTTAGGGTTTGTAGGGATGTGCAGTGATGAGAGCGTGAAGTTGCCTTAGTGGCAAATTTGGAAATGTTATTGTAGCACACTTCCAGTTTAGAGGTTAAGGTAGAAGACAGATTTGTAAGCAGGGGGGCACCATATAGAAGAGATGGGAGGAGATATGTAGTGGCTAAGGTACGTCGGGTAGAGGGGGAGAGGAATTGACTATTTCTGTACAGTAGGCCGAGTTTTATATGGGTTTTCTTGATGTTGTTGGATATGGGTGTTGAATTTTAAGTGTTCATCGATTGTGACCCCTAGGAGCTTAGCAGAGGGAACGGTGTTAATGTTGGAGCTGTTAAGGCAAGAAATTTGAAATGAGTTTTTTTCGGTGGTGGAGAATTTTGAGTGGGTGAAAAGAAGAATCTTAGTTTTGTTAGCATTAAGTGAGAGGTGATTTTGATGCATCCAATTTTCAGTGGTTGTGAAGGCGGTTTGAGTTAAAGATTGAAGTTCTTTAAGGCTGGGGGCAGAGCAGATCAAAGTAGAGTCATCTGCGTATTGGACAATTTTGGTATTGGGAATAGCTTTGTGGAAGCCATTAATGTAGATGTTAAATAGCAGTGGGCCAAGTATGGAGCCTTGGGGAACTCCTGTGGGGGTAGGAAGGAAGCTGGAGGAGGCTTGGCCCCATTTCACAGCTTGGGACCTGTCAGAGAGGTAGCTGGAGAACCAGGATAGGGTTTTAGGGGAGGTGTTAAGGTTGGATTGGTGGTTTAGTAGATGGGAGTGGGAGATGGTATCGAAAGCTTTGGATAGATCTAAGAGAACAGATGAAACTAAGTTACCAGAGTCTCGAGCTGAACTGACAGAGTGTAAGAAGGAGAGAAGGGCTGTGTTAGTATTATGTCCAGGGCAGAAACCGTGTTGGGTAGGAGAGAGCAGCTGGTGTTTGATTATGAATTGCATGAGTTGCAGGTGGATACATTTTTCGAGGATTTTTGATATAGGAGAGAGGATAGCTATGGAGTGGAAGTTAGAGAAGTTACAAGTTTTGCCATCTTTGTGGAGTGGGAGAATAAAGGCAGAGCACCATAGTTTGGGTACATAAGATTTGAGAAAGGATCGATTTATCAGGATACTAATAGGGAAAGCAATACTGTCGGCGGCAATTTTTAAGAAGGAGGAGGGGATGTTGTCAGGGGCACTTGTGCATGGTTTAAGTTTGGAGAGAAGTTTCTTTATAAAGTGGGTGGCTACAGGTTTAAGTTCAAAGATAGGGGGAGGGGATAGTGAGGATGTGGAGTCATGGGAAGAGGGGGGTGGGGGGTGTTGTTGGGGAAAGTTTTGGTTAGCTCAGCAATAGAAGAGGTGAAGAAGGAGTTGAATAGATTGGCAATGTCTTAGTCAGATTTGCTAGTATCAGAGCAAGGGTTGTTTGTTGTGCCCGGCTTAAGAAGAGAGTTAATAGAATTCCAGAATTGTCTGGAGTTTTTTTGCATGATTTATTTGTAAGAGGTTGTAGTGAGACTTTTTATCTGATATGACATGTTTTTTGGCAAGGTTTCGTAACTGTTTGTATTTAAGTAAGTATTCAGGTTGTTTATATTGGAGATATTTTTTCCAGGATGTCTCTCTTTGTTGCATAATTTTTTTGGTTTCTTTAGTAAGCCAGGGGGCGGTCTTGGCTTTGACTCTTTTAGTACGAATTGGAGCTAGGGAGTTCAGGATAGTAAGGAATATGGTGTTGAAGAAATCAATGGCTTCGTCCAGGGGTAGGGTTTTTTCTGGGTTCCAGTTAGTGAATTTGAGGGAGTCAGAGAAGGTGGAGGGATTAAAATTGGTTAAGTTGCGAGTGTGTAACAGTTTGTGGGAGAAGGAGGAAGAAGTTGTTGTTCTATAGGTGAAGGCAGGGAGGTGGTCTCCTAGAGGGTCTGGAATAATGCCAGATGTTGAGGTTCGGTTTGGATGAGACACCAGGATCCAGTCTAGGATGGAGCCTGTGAGTTTAGTTTTGTTGTGCCTGGTGGTATAGTTTATAAGTTGTGTGAAATTGAAAAGGTTGATAGATAAGGTGGGATTATGGTCACTGATTTTTTGCCAGTTAATATTTACATCTCCCATAATATAAGTTTCATGTTTAATATTTATGGAGTACCAAGAGAGGATTTCTTCCAAGGTAGTGGTGTTGTTTCCAGGAGGAATGTAAAGGGAGATTATGCAGATGCTTTTATGGTCATTTAATTTTAGGAGGGCAGCTACTAGTTCAGCATTATGAAAGGAAGGGATAGCATTTGGGAAAGGAGTGATGGATAAGTGGTTAGCGTAGATTAGTGCTACACCACCACCTCTTTTACTTATGCGATCGGATCGGAGAGATTGAAAACCAGGGGAAGGAATTCATTGTTGGTTTTAACCAGGTTTCAGAGATGGCTACAATATCTGGTGAATTATGGTTTAGCCAGGCATGGAAGAGGGTAATTTTACTAGTTAAGCTTTGGGCGTTGATGGTGAGAAATTTGAGATCTTTACAGTTTGGTTTGTTGTTGAAATTTTGGTAATTTGTTTGAGGCATGTTTGGTCCAGGGTTTGGATGAATGTCGCCTGCTAGGCAGAGGAAAGAGAGAAGGTGCATTTGTTAGTTTTAGTTTGTTAGGGGTAGGATGGTAGGGGGTGGCTTTAGGTTTGTAGAATTTATTTGGGTCTTGGAAGAGTTTTAATGTTAATAAAGAGGGGGGTGAACTGGAGTTATAGAGGCAGAGATATTGTGGTAGTGATTAGTGGGGTATGGTGGTAGAGGTGGATATGGAGGGTTTAGGTGAAGGTTGGTATAGGAGGTGGAATGGTATAGTGGTAGAAGAATGAGGGCTAGGAGTAATGTAGGGGCAAGGATTTTAGTAGGAATTGAAGGCATCATAGAAAGAGAGATTAGATTTAGATTAGTGGTGAAAGAGCAAAAAGGTTTGTAAGTTGGAGTATGTAAGGCAGGTGGGTGGGAAGGAGTTTAGCTTGAAAGGTAAGGTTGGTGGAGGGGGAGGTATATTTGGGAAAAATGGGTGGAGCAATCTAGTGATGGGATTGGGTGATGTAAGTGGGAGGGGGTATGTGATGAGGAATAAATGTAGGACCACTGGGGGCAGGTGGGAATTGGGGGAAGGGTAGGGGAGTGGAGTGAGCCCGCAGGGCGAATGGAGCGGGATACAGCAACAGGGCAGAAGAGTCCAGCTGAAAAAGTATCAGCCACTGCAGGTTGGAGCCGAGATAAATTGGAGGAAGTGCAGAAAAACAGGTGTAAGTAAAAGGGGATTGAGTAAATAGGGGAGAAGAGAAGACTATTCAGGTGAGGAAGTGGAGTAAAATAAGGGGAGGTTTGGCTTCTGAAGGGTTTAGAGGTGAGGTTGGAGTAAAAGATTTGAAAGGAGTAGGAGCAGGCAAGTGAGGAATATTGCTGCCACCTAGTGAAGAAAGGAGAGAATGGCAAGCAGAGAGTGATAGGGAGCAAGGAATAGGGCAAATGGACAGAGGCTCGAAGGTAGAAGGAAAAGCAAAAGAGCTAAAGGGTACTACTTCAGAGGGGTACAGAAAAAGGGATTGGGGGCCGTAGGCACCACTGAGAGGGGAGTTTATATGGTCTGTGGTAGGCTGCTGTGTCACACTCACAGAGGGGCTGGCTAACAAATAAGGAAGCGTAGGTAGGTATAAGACTACATACATTTAGTGAAAATTATTTAGTGATTCCAATCCGATGTTCCTTTTCAGGAGGGCCCAGTTTCATGGAAAGCGACCAGTTGAGCTAACAGAGCTTTTGCAGGAAATAGTCTGAATGTTCGGGAGGTACAGCAGGACCTTCAGGGGTGGATTACTGTAGAGAGAGAGGGAAAGTAATCAAAAATAAGTATAGGGGAATAGAGGGAGGCAAAAATTGTAAGAAGTAGGGAGAGAAAAGGAAGAGGGGGAATATAGATAGTAGGAGGCAGAGTAGAATAAGGAGGAGAAAAACTTGAAGACAAAGAGGGTGGATCTAGGAAAGGGTATGTTTAAGGGAGAGTTGAAATGGTAAGGTAAGGATAGAAAAAGAAAACAGTTATTGAGAAATGAGGTGAAGATAGAGGAAGGCAATTGTTAAGGGAGAATGCAAGAGAAAGCAGGGAGAGAAATGCAGCAGAAAAACCTTATGTTTGTTACTATCATCCAGTACAATTAGAGTCAAAATGCAGTTATGCAATACATCAGATAAAATACAGGAATAGTAACACAGTATCAAGTTCAGGCAATCTGATTCATTTAAAACAAAGGTTAATGAGAGTAGTATACCTCTAAAAGTAAGCTATTAAATAGAAAAATAGAAACAATCTCAGACAACCTATCAGGTTCTATGGCAAAAATTGCTAGGCATTTTGTCCATTTCAGCAGTTCAATAAGTGGCTAAACTACTATTACATTAATCGAAAGAGGTTTAGCTCTTTAAGATGCCCTGTACAATAAAAGGTTAAACCATGTAACTATTTTCTGATAGAAGATATCAAAAACATTGAGTTATGTAGAGATTTGTTGTTGGTTAGAAGCAGATAGATAAGTCTCTATGGAATGTCTATAGGAGGAAAGTCAGGAACTGTGGGAAAGAAACAGTTGGAAGCAATGTTTTGCAACCATGTTACAAAAGTATGATTAATGGGAGCATTAGCTGGGAGGTGTTTCTCTGAGCTCCTGCAGGGGTGTCCATAAACAAAAGGTATCAAAAGGCAAGCTTTAAGGTGGCTGAGAGTGACGCCTTGTAGGAGAAGTGTTCAAAAAGTATAGGGGTGGAATAGCTATTTGGCCTTAGTGGAGGCGTTTTAAAGGAGTTCCAATTTGGTTAAAAGTGAAACCAGCAGGCTTTGGAGGTTGTTAGGTGGCTTGGAAATGTGATAATTGAAAAAAGAAGAGCAAGTCTACGGTTGCAGGCTGCAGGGTAAGCAGCGGATGGCTCCTCTGGGAAGGCTGTTGTCTAAAGGGCGGGAAAATGGAGTCTGCATAGAAATAGTAAAATTATTCTGTTGAAAAAGCTCCCTTGAAAAAATAAAATATGTTAAAGGTTTAGAGAGCACCCGCAGTACTTTCCAGCTGGAGAGAGCACCCGCAGTACTAGCGAAGCTCACAAAACTCTTGAGGGCTAGCAGCTTTACCAAGGCAGGAATTGGTATCAGTACTCGCAGAGCTCGCAGAACTCTTGAGCACTGGCAGCTTTACAAAGGCAAGCATAGGTTATCTAAGGTGGAAAAAGTGAAATTACTATATAGAAAAGCACCAGGAGCACCCGTGGAGCTTGTAGATCCTTTGGGCACTAGTGCCGTACAGGTGGAAGTGGTCGCTAGTAAAATTAGAGGTTTTGGGCATGAGCAGAGAGAAGGAAAGAAGAAACTGTCACTTATTAAGTGCCGAGGGTGGGTGAAATGAACCCATACCGCTTTATTAGTAAAATCACACAGTATCATTAAACGCTTTCGTCCTTCTCACAGGAGACTTCATCAGAAGCAATCAATCTAAATGTTTAAACAACCCAAAATCCAACTCAATTGGTAGTCTTTATAACCAATAACTACTATGAAAAATATGTTTACAGTCAGTGAATAAAAATAAGTTTGATAAAAGGCATAAATTAATAATATAACAATTACCTTGCTTACTTTAAAATTGCTGTCATATATATATATATATATATATATATATATATATATATATATATATATATATACACACACACACACACACACACACACACACACACACACACACATTGTTGTATGAAATTGTTCTTTTAACATAATAAACCTTATAACTTTCTAATCTTTTCCTTTAAAGCTGGTGATAAAGAAACAGAATCATTTAAACTAGGGGGAAAAGTGGCAGCCAGCCTTAACTGCCTCTCAAATCAATGCTTATACTTTCTATAATGCCAAATCTAAAACCCACAAAACCATTACAAGTTGTTGAATGTCTGCACAAAGCATTTGTTTCTTTCCTATTTTTAATTTCATGTGTGTGCTCATAGATCCTATTTAGTGCTCTTTCAGTTTTACCAACATAAAATCAACATGTTTCACATTTAGCAAGGTAAACCCACACTATTAGAACAGTTCCCCTTCATAAAATTAATTTTTGTTTCCATCTTATTAGCCAAAGTAATATAAGATTTAATGATGTAGGGACATTGAGTGCATCTCCCAGAAGGCTTCGTACCCCTGTTAATTTCTTTATTGCTGTTCACTTTGTTCTCCAGAAACTTTTTTATTAATAAAGTAGGTAGTAACATTAAAACTGTTTTTTCACCCAACACAGTTTTCACTTAATTGTTTACTCTAAATATATTCCAGTGTTTTATCAAAATATTCTTTACTTCTCCAGAAATGGGACTGTGCTGTACAATACAAGTGTTGTCATAATTTAGCAACTCATAAGAAGAAACATTATGAACTTTATCATCAATGCCTGTACCTAAAAGTGGTACATTAGCATTCCAAAACTAAGGGGTCAAGGGTAAAAAAAAAAGACAAGATGCCAAAAAACAATCTAGTTACAGTCATCTTACTGACCATCCAGAGTGATGTTCTAGTTTTTATTTTTACTTTACTTATTTTGTAAGGGAACAAAGGTAGCAGAATTCAACAAAGTATTAGCCAATATATTTTTAACAGCAGCTGCCAACAAGTCATAATGCACATATTACATTATACCAAAATACCTCCTTCGCACACCCTGCAATACAATATATGTAGTACAGATGTCATGTATTCCATATGCACCCTTCTACCAGTAGATGGGAGCAGAATTTTATTTACTTACGTATCTATCTTTGTTTACCAGGAAAGTCCAACTGGGTAATACCCATTTTCAGCAAAGCCCGTGGAGAAAAGCTTTATACTAAGTTCTAGTTAAACACACTGTAGTTGCATTTCTATTTACATTTACACATTCTAAGATTTTACAGAGGTGGAATTAACTAAAAAGAAAGAACACATGTAACTTAGTGGATTGTACAGGTAGCAGTTTTGCCATTTCAGCGAGAGGATGTGTGTCTTCTGTTTAAGCAGAGTATTTTCAGAGTATCGTACAGTGAACACAAAGTGTCAACCCTGAGATGAGCATGTTCAGGACAAGGACTGATTAAGATGTTGTTTAAGCAGTGGTTTAAAACTACTGAGTTTGTTTGAAAGTTTTATTGGTATGGGGATACTATTCCAGAGTTTAGCAACGTGCTGGGAGTAGAGCGAGTCTCCTGCAACATTATTTGACTTATTTGTAAATAATAAGAATGTTACTAGAACGGAGGTCCCCTGCTGGACAGCAGATCAGTAATAAGTTATGTAGTGCAGGGAATTTTTCTGGATGATGTATGAGTTTGTGTGCTGTAGTTAGTTTTGAATATGTTAGGTAGTTGTGCAGTTCAAGTCAGTTTAACTGCTTTAAGTTATGAGAATGGTGAGTCCTGTAAGGGAGAGTATAGCAAGAGGCAAGTTTTTTCTTTGAGCACTGTTTAAGTTTGTTAGGACAGCAGCTGCATATAAGAATTGGCAATAAGAAAGTGGTGGCTAGAGTTCTTGCAGTATATGTAAGGAATCCATTGATCCTATCATGGGAGCCTAGTTCTGGTGAGTAGATTTAAATGGTGTGCAGTACATGCCTGTAATATCAGAGACGTCATATAATGCCTAGATGTTTACTGTGAATTACAGTTTCAATGACAGTATTTCCTGATTTTATGGTAAACATTTCTTTTAATTTTGGCAACTTTATGAGGTAAAAAGCATAAACTTTGTTTTCTTGGGGCTGAGTAGGAGGTTTTATTCTTTGAGCCAGGTTTCTACAGGGAGAAAGATTTGGGGGTATTCAAGGTTTTTGGGGAACTTAAGGTCTTCTGTCCTGTACCAGCTTTACCTGGTGGTACAAAGAAAGAATAGTGATGCACTTGATGCTGGATAGTATGCTAAGGGAAACACGGACACCTTTTACACTACAACAGAAGTACGGATGATGATACTGAATAAGCACATTCTAATACTGAAGCCATATGTAAATTTATTTTACAAAGGCAAATCTACAGATTTTATGATAAATTCAGTAAAAAAAAAAAAAAAAGGAACAGCAACTTAAATTTGACAAACTGATGAGTTCTGATGTATTGGACAAAAATGAGACTGGGACACATACATGGAGAGATGCTCTGCTGCTAATAAGAATGGCCTTGTTCTGAGGAAGACAGCCTTGTAAAATAAAAAGGCAGCTGAAAGTACAGCTGTATAAAATCTTACCATAAGAGTAGATGCCCTTCTGTTCTCTGTGCAGTATTCTTTACATAAGAGCACTACTGCTAAGGACAGCCCGAAGTTTGGCTGATATACCAAAGCCTTTAGATTTTATAGGTGCCATACATCACACATATTTTGCAAGAAAAAGTTTCCCCAACGGGGTACTTAGCTTTAGTGAAGACTTCGGTTCTGAAACTCGAATTCGAAAATTTCAGGAGTCGGTCGACCGGCACTTGCGAACTGCTTCTGCTTCGGGCACCGCGCAGCAAGAAAGACTGGAGAAAATGGTGTTGGCTGCCTGTTTTATACCCCTGATGACTTGACATCATGGAAGAGGAGACCGCAACAGACGCAGGACCCAAGACTTTGGAATTCAGGCCGACTGAGGGCAACCTGCCAGCAGATTACCCAAATGTAATGACTGCAACAGTGAAACACGAAGAACATCATGTACATCCCGAAGGAAAAAAAAGACAGAATGAAAAAGGAAGCAAGGGCCCCTTGGCCAAGATGGCAACAAAAGCACAGGGACAAGAGCTAGGAAAGAGGGGAATAGAGGGAGGGACCGAATACTGCAACAGTGAAAAGGAGGACATCGACTGTTGTATGCTAATATTTTACACAACTGTACTATGTCCTTCCATATTCTTATTGCAGTATTCTTTACATAAGGGAGAATACAAGAGCTAAGAAGAAGAGTGGGATGTGGAAGACACAAAAAGAGCCCTCTATAAACCGATGAAGTATATCCTTGAAAAACCTGTCCTGGCTCTGGAAATAACACACGATTTGTAATGTTTACTGAATTTGTGAATGAAAGACCAAGAAGCAGCTTCAAGGGTGGAGCTGTTGCCCAAACCCTTGATAAAAGCTCCCAAAGAAACCACTGCCCTCGCAGAATGAGCAGAAGCAGACAATCGTTTGCCATAAAAAAAAACAACAAAAAGAAATGACCTTGGAAATTCAGGAAGAGATAGCCTGCTTAGAAACTGCTAAACCCAATGTCCTGGTATGAAAAAAAAAAGTAGGTCAGATTTACAAAAGGCCTTTGCTTGTCTAAATAAATAATATCTGAGCTGTCCATGCAAATCCAGGGTATGATGAATCTTCTCACTAGCACACTGTGGAAAAGGAAAGGAGGAAGAAAGCTGGAGAAAATTATTAAGGGACACCTCATTAACTACCTTGGGCATAAAAGAAACATTTGTATGGGCAGCCACCTAGTCTCTAAGAAAAAAACAAAAAAGGAGGGCCTGCTATCAAGCCCTGGAGTTAAGACACCCTGCTGATAGAGGTCAAAGCAAGCAATAAAACAGTCTTCCAGGTTCATAGGTGATTACGAGGCTAATGGCACAAGAACATTTGAAAGCCTAGTCAATAACATCCAGGATATGACAATATTGTATCTTAATTCCCCAGTTATGGGATGGGGTAGTATGAGGGTAGTGAGTCTTTGGGTGTTGGATTCCGGAGTCATTTTACAGACTGCCTCTTTCCATAAGGAACACAGGCAGTACCCCAGGAATGGATTTACGGATCTGCTTCCATTTATCCAAATTCTTTTTGAAGAGAGTAAAGGACAGGCTTTGTTTTACCAAGATGGGAAATTTATTCCACAGATGAGGTAGCCTTTGGATACGAATCTGTCTTTCCAGCAAGTTCTGTAACAGCCATAAATAAGGCTTGTGTACATGGAATGTGTAAGCCTCATATAATTTTTCTTGCGAATACGTAACATTTTCATCAGGGATGGATCAGAGAATGCCTTGTAGGTTAGGCATCAGTCTCCTGTCAATAAATGATATGAGACAGAGTAAAGGGATAGGGCCTTTAGTCAGTCTGAATAAGACATGTATCTTATGCTTTGTATTTTTTTTTTTTTTTAGTGAGGAACCTCTGGGCTACTCCAACTGGAACATTGTACTCGATAATGGGCCTGATGAGGACAAAGTAAAATAGCACTGTGACTTCCTTTGATCTTGATGACATACCTTTACTTATAAAGTTGAGCCAAACAGAAGGACTTCCTCACTACCATAGCCACTTAAACTTTGACCAACCATTAGGTAGCTATCTATCTGTGTTCCTAGGTTCCTCACCACTGGCTCTTCTTTTAGGGGTGTGCTATCAATATTATAATTTCCAAGAATATCTGATTTACTGAAGGGTATGGTTACGCATTTTTAGCAACAGTCGTTTGTTATTTTTAGGCCTGCTTGTAGGATGTCAGCATCATTTGGGTATTAAATGATTGCTCACAGTTTACAGTCATCAGTGAACTTGGTGAGACAGAGGCCCCCCAACACTGGCCTTCACTTCAGAAAAATATATACCAAACAAGAGAGGTCCCAGTACTGAGCCCTGTGGGATATGGCTAGTAACAGGTTTCTTATCAGAAGTAGATTCACCTATCCGGATGTGTCCTGTCAGTAAGCCAGTTGGCTATCCATCTGATGATGTACGAGTTTATGCCTAATTCAGTACAATTATCTATGATCCCGGAGAGAAGGACTATGTCGAAAGCTTTGGCCAGGTCTACATAAGTGAGATATACCATTTTACCTCATCCACGGCCCTGGTGACTTTCTCAAAGAAGCCCACCAGATTAGGCAAGACCTCCTTTTGACAAAGATGAATTGGGTCTGGTCTAGTGTTTGGAGAGTTCCTATGTCGTTATTTATTAGGTCCGTGATAATTGCCTTGAAGATAAGACAGGTCAAGCTTATGGATCTGTAGTTCCCTGGGTCAGTCGATTGGCTCCTCCTTATGCAGAGGGGTGAATGTTGTGGTTAAAGAGGGGTTTTAGTGGCCCTGACAATCTGTTTTAAGCTATTTAAGAAGCATCCTGGAATGCTATCAGGGCCCATTTGGCTTTAGCAAGTGCAATATGGACCTGTTCCCTTGTAATGACTGGTAGGGGGATGGCTGTGATATTTCGGTGATGGTGAGAGAAGTCTGAAATGAACTTGTTGGCCAGCAGGTTAGCTACAGCTTCAGGCTGGGTGCAAGTATTGCCATTCATGATTAACTCAGCACACTACTGAGCATTTTCCCTGAGGTTACAAACATAAGTAAAAAAAAGCCTTATGGTTATCTGTCACCTGAAGAGGCTATTTTTGTCTTGCAGTTTGCTTTGGCAGATTTGACCAGTTCTCTGATTTGTTTGTTTAGACTAGTGAGTGGCTTTTTACACCGTTTTGTCTGTTTCTTCTTGGCTTTGGAGAAGATTTGTTTTTACCTTTTGTTGAATAGCTTCTTTATGCTAGGGGTCCACCAGGGTGGTTTATTTTTGCCAGTAATCATAGGTTTGACTCGGCAAGGTACTGCCTCCTCTATGCAGCTTTGGACGTGGTTGTACAGTGCTTTTGTGTACAGCTCAGAGTAGGCCTCAGCATCATCCAAGTTCGGAGGGGCTTGGAAGTTCAATAATCTGTCACTTAGTATGAGGCAATTGGCCTTAGCAAAGTTCTTAGCAGGCTTGGAGTTTGACGGGGGTTCTAGGTTAGTTTTAATTCTAAAGGAGATTATTTTGTGGTCAGATCTTCCCAGGGAAGAGTTAATGCACAGGAAGGAGAATCATCCCTCCATGTTCGGGAGTACTAGGTCTAGGATATTTATACTTCTAGTTGGGGAGCTAACTTAGTTGCTCCAGGGTGTTTGCATTGACAAAGACCAGAAACCTCTTAGCAAGTGAATTAGGGGTTGTATAAGACTCCCAGTTTATGGAGGGGTAGTTGAAGTCACCTATAAGTATGGTGTTAGGCTGAATGTTAAGAGATTCCAATAGGTTTAGGTAGGAGGTGTGGTTTTTCCAGACTCATGCTAGAAGAGCTGTAGCTAGCAGGGAAAGGATAGGGGGTTGCATCTATGATTAATTGGGCATGAAGCAGCTCAGCTGAGTCATGTTGTTGGACCAGTCCAGCAGTGTACCTGTCTTTTATGAACACAGACCTCTCCTTCATTTGTTTTATACCGAGCTGAGGGGCATCGAAATGTATGAAAGGCATTGTAGCCTTTGATAGCCGGGGTGCTTTCCATGATTCTAAACCATGTTTCTGTGACTGCACATATGTCTGCGTTCTCCAGGTGAGGAGTGCTTTCAGGGAGTGCAGCTTTTTATTTAAACAGCAGTACCTTTAGGTAGAAGTGAGTGATTTTTGTTATATTTGAAGGTTTAACAATTTGGCACTGCCTAAAAAAGGCACTATGGTGATGGAAAAGTTTTTTCCAGTATCTGGAAGCCAAGTGGTGACAAGTGCAAACCATCTCTGGCAAAGCATCATGGTTTGTCGATCATGTCTCCCCAGGTTAACTTACACTGGATCCCCTTGTTGTGAAACCAGAAACTAAGCCAATTGAAGTCAATTACTTTTTGCTGGTACTGTGGCATCCTCATTGGTGAAGGTAGGATGGTACTCAAGGCTAGATTCATACCTGTCTGGGACACATATTCAAAGCTCCATCATGTCTCTCTTCATTTAGGCTAGTGAGGTACATCTTAGGGCATTTACATCCACATGAACTATGATCGTGTCATACTAATATTTGTGGTTTAAAGACTTAAGTGCATGCGTGATCTGGGGGATCCTGGCTCCAGACAGACAGCTCAGTGTAATCTTCTTGTTTAGCCTGATAAGGGGGACATCAGTATGTCTTACAATGGAATCCCCCAATACCTAGAATGCTTAGCTATGTGGTGTGTTGCCTTATGAGCTTCAAAGCAGACCTACTATGATTTTCAGAGATATGTGCTTTGTGAGGAGCTGTCTGTTTTGAACATGCACAGGGCCACTGAGAAGGAGAGGCCCTTGTCCAGCATCTCAGTTAAATACTGAAATATCTGAGGAATGTTTGGGACAACAGGGTCAAAGGTGTGTGCCTGGTTCCAGGCACAGAATCTCTTCCACTTATCCGAGTAGGCTTTCCTGGTGCTAGGCCTTCTGGCCTCCAGAATGACATCCATAACAGCTTTGGAGAGAGGCATTGCTTGCTTGACTAAGGAATTTTCCATGCAGCTATATTTAAGGTCTTTAGCTGGCTGTGATGCATCTGATTGTTGTGCTGTGTCAGCAAATGTGGGATTTGAGGCAAAATCCAGGGTGGTTCTTGTGCTAAGTTCTGTAAGATTGGGTACCAGTGCTGGCGTGGCCAGTCTGGTGCAATCAGGATCATCTTTGGCTCTTCTTGCCTGGCTTTTATGAGTACCTTTGGAAGGAGAGGTAAAGGAGGGAAAGCATATACTTGTAGGTTTTCCCAGCTGAATGAGAGGGCATCCACTTTCCATGCTTGTGGATGGCAACTCCTTGTGCAGAATTTCTGTAGCTGGCAATTCATTGAGGATGCAAACAGATCTATGTCTGGGCGCCACCATTTTTGTGTTATCATTCTGAATACTTGTGGATTTAATTTTCTGCTTAGGTCGGCTGCCAGTGTGTTTTTCTTTCCTGGCAGGAATTGTGCTTGCAGATGAACTTGGTAGTCTACAGCTGTGTTCCACAAGGTCATGGCTTGTCTGCAGAGGGGGTAGGAGTGTGTGCCCCCCTTGCTTGTTTATGTACCACATAACTGTGATGTTGTCTGTCTTTAGTAGTAGTTGTCCTGGATGCAGCAGGTCCTTAAAAGCTATAAGGGCATTTTGTACAGCTAGCATCTCTTTTTGATTGATGTGAAGATGCCTTTGCTCTGTGGGCCACTCGCTCTGAATACATTTTCCTGCCATGTGTGCTCCCCAGGCGTAATCCGATGCATCTGTTGTCAGTGTGTGCCTGGCTGTGGGTTGAGTAAAAGGCTGTCCCTTGTTGAGGTGACAAGCTTGAGCCCACCATCGAAACTCCTGTTGAAGGCAAGGAATTAGCGGTATAACTGTTTCCAAACTTTGACAGTGTTGAGACCATACACTCTCTAGGTACCATTGTAGTTTCCTCATATGCAGTCTGGCATATGGAATTAGTAGTATGCAAGATGCCATGTAGCCCAAGGCCTGCAGAATTTTTCTTGCAGGGAGTTGGGTCTTTGTTGCCATCAATTGAAAGTATTGAGTCAGTTGTCCTTGCTTGTCTGGCATGAGATATGCCATCTGGACCATTGTGTTCAAGCTGGCACCCAGGAATATTATCTGTTGTGAGGGCACTAGTTTTGATTTTATTTTGTTTACTGTGTACCCCAGGCAACTTAACTTTTTTATGAACGCCAGATGCTTTAGAAGAATGTCCTTGCTCTCTGCTTGAATCAGGCGGTCATCCAGGTATGGATAAATTTGAATTCCTTTTTGTCTGCAAAATGCTTCTGGTGCCAGGCACTTTGTGAAGACCCTGGGCACAGTAGATAAGCCAAAGAGCAGTACAGAGAATTGATAGTGCATTGAACCAGCTAGAAATCTGAGGTATCTTCTGCAGTTTTGTCTGATAGGGACATGCAGGTATGCCTCCTTGAGGTCCAAAGTCATGAGCCAAGCTTTCTTGCCCAGCATGGGAAGAAGCTGCTGTAGTGTCAACATTTTGAATTTCGGAACATCCTGGTTAAGTGTTTAGAGAAGAAAGATCCAGAATGGGTCTCCAGGCTTTGTCCTTTCTGGGAACCAGAAAGAGTCTTGAATAAAATCCTTGTCCTTGCTCCTGTGGTGGCACCTTTTGAATAGCTCTCATGTTCATGAGTGCTGTAATTTGTTTTTGAGCCTCTGTCCATTGATTTGGTGGCAGATTTGGCATTCTTTTTAACCTTGGCAAAGTGTGGAATTGGAACCTGTAACCTTGAGATACAATGTTGAGAACCCATTTGTCTTTGGTGATGCAAAGCCAATTGTGATAGAAAAGTGCCAGTTTTCCTCCTAAGGGGGCTGCCAAGAGAGAAATGTTTGGCAGCTGTAGTGGAAAGTCATTGAGGCTGCTTTTTATAAGGTTGTGGCCTGTCTTCCCCTTCTTTCTGGCCTGGTGTACCCCATTGTCGAGGCCTGTAAGGACCTTGTGCTTGACCTCTACCTCTTGGACGTCTGTATCTGCCTCTTTGAGGTCTGTCTGTGATTGGAAAGGACCAATTCTTTGTCGGCCAATTTCTGCTAAAACGAGGAGGCTGAACCTGTAAGAAATCCTTCACCGTTTGCATGGATTTTGCCTTATCCTCCATCTTCTTTAATACCTCCTCTGCCTTAACTCCAAACAACACATCCCGCTGCAAAGGTGCATCCAATAATTTTGCCTTAACATGATCTGGTAATGTATGTTCCTTTAACCAAGCATGCCTTCTAATGACAGAGCCTGTAACTGCTGCTCTACAGGAGGACTCTAAGGAATCAAACCCACATTGCAAAGTATGTTTTCCCACTTGTTCAGCTGCATGCAATAAATCCTGCATTTCTTTAAAATTAGGAGGATCTGAATCTGGAAGCATCTTTTGTTTCAACTGAGACATCAAAAATTGCTGATATTTTAGCATGTGAAACTGGTAATTTAAGGCTCTCATTGCTAAAGTTGCAGACGTATAAACTTTCTTTCCCCATCTGTCTAATGCTCTGGAATCTCTGTCAGAGGAAACTGGGTTTTTTGCTGATGAGGCCTTAATACCTTTGGGGCCCTGAGAAATAGTTTCAGGATCAGCAGCAGGGCTTTTATACACAAATTTGTGAGAGTCAGGGACTCTGTAATAACCATCAGGTTTAACTGGGGCTGGAGGTAAGGAGTCAGGGTTTACGCTGGATTCAGTGTACACATCATCCACAATATCTAACACTGGCGGAATAGCAAGGGGTCTGTGCTGAGGCAACAAAAGGAAGTCTCTGAGCCTTTTCTTGGATTCTGAGCAATCCTGGCCTTCCCAATGGAAATGCTCCCTCATGGTATGTAAGGTCTCCCCAAAGGAGTAGTCCTCAGGTGGAGAGGCTGATGGAATAGATTCCTCAGCATCCGAATCCTCATAAGGGGGTAAGGAATATCCTAGGTCTGAGGATGAATCTGAAGAAATGGACACCTGGTTGGAAGATTCATAATCTGCATCCTGTCTGAGCCTTTTATCAGGAGGGGGATGGGACCCCCTGATCAGGGTGATTAGGTCTTCGGCCATTTTGAGCATTTGTTTCTTAGGCATGGAAGCCTGTCCTGGAGAATGCTTATCTGTTTCTTTGTTTTTAATGGGGCCTTACACTTAGCAGAGGGTTTAATGTTAACTGGGTAGGTCTGAAGACACCCTCTGAAGCTGTGGATTGCTCAGCTACTTCGGTTCCCTCAGAAGGGTTAGTTTCAGTAGGCTGAAAACATAGAGCGTCCGAAGGCCCAGCCAGCTCGACGTGGGAGTCGGAGGTAGTCTGTGGTTCTGTGGATGCGGTCGTCAGGGGCTGCGTAGGCGCCTCGCTGAAAACAGGAGAACCAGTGACCGGCCTAGAAGAGGCCTCGTCGTCGGTTTTGGGCCTCGGATGTCTGTCCTTGTCTTTGCGCTTTTTATGTAATCCGGTCGTCGGAAGTTCCGACGGCATGGCCGACGGCATGGTGCAACTGAATTTTCTACCAAAATAATGTCGGGCAAAATCAAACCGACGTTTAATAGTGTGCTTGTTAAACCTAGCACAAAACCGGCAACCAGTGACGTTGTGGTCTGAGCCTAGGCATGGAATACAACAGGAGTGGAAATCCTTATGCAGTATTTGCTTCCCACAAGAAATACACGTATTAACTTTTACTGACATCGGTCTGAGGCAAGAAAAAGTTTCCCCAACGGGGTACTTAGCTTTGTAGAAGACTTCGGTTCTGGACTCGGAATGAAAATCTCAGGAGTCGGCCGACCGGCACTTGCGAACTGCTTCTGCTTCGGGCACCGTGCAGCAAGAAAGACTGAAGAAAATGGCATTGGTTGCCATCAGGGAGGAGGCGACAGCAACCGATGCCGGACCAAGACTTTGGAACTCAGGCCGACTGGGGAACCGCCTGAAGGCAGGATAACCCAAGTGTAATGACTGCAGCAGTGTAACACGATGAACATCCAGTAAACCAAAAACTTACAATTTATTAAAGTGCATGTTTTTGGTTTACTGGTTTGTTGTTGATATAATTATAGTTTTTTCATTTGTGTTTTTTTATAAGGCAGTTACTATACTGCTTCAGGATGCAGATATCCAGCAGGCCAGAAACGGAGGTGACAAGGAAGTGCCTATGCATTATACCAGATCCTTAATAGATGAGGAGTAGGGGAGAGTCACTTAAAGGTCTAAGTGACTGTGTTTAGTAGCATACTATTAGATGACCTACAGCGGTGCTGCCCTCTGTGCAAACTGGCAGCTCTTCCAGCAACTATGAACAGTAGGAGACTATGAAGAGCATTTCCTATACAGGATTTTAAACTTGGGAGGCTTGCTTACATACAAGGCACAGGTAACCACTTCTGCATATTGCGCAAACACAAAGCTCTTATACCAGCAGGATGAAAGACTAACAACACAGTTAAGCCCTCAGGCCAATCAGATATAAACATACAATAAGACTTCCACCAGCAGTTCCCTACTCAGAGGGGTTGAATCAGCCCTTGCCTCCCTCCCACCAGAATGCAGAAAAAAACACAATGTAAAACAAACTGGTTTTGAGCTCAAGTACGGTAACAAATGATTTACAACAAAAGGCAGAATTCCAGCAGTATCAGGAATCCTTGGAAATAAGTTGACAAACCCTGAGAAAGTTTCCCAAATACAGAAATACCAGCAGGATGAAAGTGTTTTACACAGTTAAGCCCTCAGGCTAATCAGTTAAGCACACAATAAGCCTTCCAGCAACAGTTCCCAACTCAGATGGGTTTAATCAGACCTCGGCACCCAACAGAGTGCAGAATAAACATTTCAATGTAAAGCAAATTGTTTTTGAGATCAAGTGCAGTAACAAATGCTTTACAACACAAGTTAGAACTCCTGCAGTCTTAGAAATCCTACATACATGTAGCAGAACTTCTACAAACACATAAAAAGTTTGCAAAACTTAGAAATATTTTGGCAAACTCACACTATGCCAAACAGAACAGAAAAAAGCTCAAAACTGAGCCCTGTGCCAACAACCTTCAATCAGATGAGTCGTGGCACAGGGCTCAGGTTTGAGCTTTATTACTGGTTAAATGAATTTAGTTTGCTCAACATTTGCTACATAATCTCTGCATTTGCATGTGTTTGTTCTTGTTTTAGCACAGCTCCACAGAGTTAGGCCACCAGCCACTGCTCTGCTGTATTCATCTGCTTAAGCTTAACACACTTTCATGCACCACTGCGCAGAAGTGCAGCCTAGAAAAATGTGATGCTGAGAGAAAGCCAACATTGACTTCTGAAGGCTGACAGTGAACCCTAGGATGTGTAACAGAAGCTAGGTAAAGTGAAGATCCTGCAATATCTTTGGCTTAGGAAGGGGCCTGAAGCAAGGTATCATCCAAATATGGGAATATCTAACTGTCCCGAAGCTTGTAAAAAGCAGCTACTGGAGCTAAGCATTTTGTGAACACCCTTAGGGCTGTTGAAAGCCTAAAGGACAAAGAGAACTGAAAATGAGAGAAAGAAACATAAAAACATAAAAGAAATTTCTGAATAGATAGTGGATAGGAATATGAAGGCAAGCGTCCTTTAGATCCAGTGAAACTAGAAAACCCTGGAGGAGAAACAGTGGAAACATTCTGAAGAGAAAACATTTCAGAAGGATGGCGCTTGGAGAAAAGTGTTCAGAAATGAAAGATCCACAACAGGTCTCCAAGACCCCCCCCCCCCGTTCCTAATGACAGAAACACCCTAGAGTATAACCCTGAGCCCCTTTCATTCCTTGGAACCAGATGAATAGTACCCTGGTCCAACAGATCCTGCAACACCCCTGGAAAATGAAGAAGCTGTTCTGTAGGAGATGGAGGAATACCAGAGAAGGAAGGAAGGGTTTTCTAGGCCATGAAGTAACCCTTCCTGATAATGGACAGAACCCAAGAGTCGGTGGTGATTTCCTGCCAAACTGGGAAGGACCGAGAAAGCTTGATGACAAGGGAATCTGGTGGAGAGGAAGGCAGGGCAGAAAGTTAGACAGCTGCAGACTTACCAGGTAAGGAAAGCTTTTGGGGCTAAGGGGTTGGAGTAGACATCAGACAAAATGCACCTAGCAGCCTTCTTACCCTTGGAAGACTATCTAGACAGTCTACTCAAAAAGGAAGCTTTAGTAGGATAGTTCCTTTGAAACTTGGGAAAGGGAGAGACGATAATGTGCTTCAAATCTTTCATGACCTTACCCCAGATCCTGCAAAGTCTTACAGAACTCTGCCAAATAAATTTTGGTTATCCAGAGGAGCTTCCAGAAGACTCATTTTAATATCATCCAGTGAGGCCTGAAGGCAAAACCAGGAGTAGTTTCTTATCACAAAACTGGAAGCAGCCACCACAGAAAGGGCATCAACCACATCACAGCTGCATTTTATAGACAGATGGGCAACTTGAGAAGTGGAACCCAACAAAGAGAGAGTTGAGGCCTTACCCACAGAGTCATGCATATCAGATACAATTTTCTCAATCTAGGAAAAATATCCCTTGTCATGTGGGTCTAGTAGTTTATAGCCCTAGGGGGTAAAGTAGCATAAGTTTATACTTTCTTCCCAATCCTCTCCATAGTTCTACTGTCCTTATCAGAGGGAAGGAGCTTAGAAGAGGGCAACAGTCTATAGGGCTTATCTGTAGACACAGAGATCACAGCTGGATCAGTAGAAGGGCATTAATACAAGAATTTGCAGGCATCTGGCACCTTATGGAACCTGTCGGGCGTCTTATGTGCTGGAGGTTGGGCCAATGAAGCAACAGAGACAGTATCCCATAAAGCAGCCAACACGGGGGGGCAGCAGAAGGTTTTGGAGAGTCTATTTTTAACACGTAATACCGTTTCTGGATACCTGATTCTTAAGAGAAATCCCATTTAAAACACAGTTATGCATAGGACTGTCTCTCCAAAGGACAGTTCCTCCAAAGTATAATCAGAACTAACGGATTCCTCCTCAACTGACCCACAGTCTAAAGGAGAAGGCAATTAAGAGGCGTAACCTTAGGAGTCAGCATCAAAGTTAGAATCCTTATCTGAGGACTCAGGGTCCCTTGCCCTTTTAAGGATACAGAACCAAGAAGGTGCAGGAACTGAAACCCCCTGAGGAGGTTTTAAAGCCATCAAGGCTTTGAACAAGCCTAGTGTAAAATTCTGCCATTCTCTGTGGATCTCTGGTAACTGCACCACATGCTTAGTCATCTGCCTTTTCTTTAAAGGGACATCTGCTTTGACAAAGTGTGATGGCTCAGATCCCTGCCTGGGGTTGATAAAGATTGCTGGCACCTCTTCCTTAACGAGGATCTGAGGAATCCCTTTAGGCCCCTCTGAGATATTTAGCCATGGTTTCCTCATAATATCCACTTTGGACAGTCGCAAGACCTCAGAAGACATGTGACAAGTCGGTTCCATGCCAGCCTCCGAGAAGATCACTGCAGCGGAAACTGACAGCAATACCAGATGATCCACTGGGTTCTCATCCACCTCAAGAAAGACATCCGGTGGAGGCTGGATAACAGAAGGCACAGGCCTAGATTTCTTGGCCTTCATTTTAAGCAGCAGCTGTACCTTGCTGCAAGTGAATTCTGACATGGTACCTTGTGCCAACAACTTGAGACTTTGATTCTCAAGATAAATGGAAAAGGAAGAAAGATTGCTATGCAAAGTCTTTGGCACCAAAGCCTGACAGGTGCCTGTTTTGCTTAGGTGCATCTCATAACTAAACTCAAGAGTTCTATAGTGGTGGTCCTTAAGAGGAATCTTGCCTCCCACACTGACATTTTCCCTTTCTTGGATGACATGTAACCCACTATAAAATTGAATAAAAAGAAACTCCAACAGGATACTTATTTGAAAATGTATGCTCAGTATACCCAGGTGCATTCAGACCGACCTCAATAATGGCATTTGAACTGGTATTAATGAAGTTCTGGGCTGGGAGCATTCATATGTCACCTTTATGCCCTACACTTTTAGGGGAGCATACATCTGAAGTACAACGTTCCTAGGTAATAAAGGGTTTGCTATACTGGCCGGACATTGTTTTTTCCTTGGCAGGAGATCCCAGAGACGATAAATACTGCAACAGTGATATGGAAATACATAAAGTTGTTGTCTTGGAAAATGTTCTCATAGGGACTCCATTAACTCGATCCAAAATGTATAACTTCAACTACCTTGCGGCTCCAATTCACCTGCCATTTGTAATACCATCTCGGTCATTAACGTGGAGAAGAAAATTCCACAACTTCCACAGAAACTTCCAGTACATCCATCGCGACTCTTCACTAGGTTTTGCATTCTATAACACCTTTCAGCAGCAGCACCCACAGCTAGGAAGTAAGGGAATTTTCTCAATTCCCTGGACAAGCTTCTCATCTGTGTAATATCACCTTTGGTACACATGGTAGTAAACAACTTGAGATGTACCTCCCTGGACTATATGAAGAGACACATGAAGGAGCTCTCAGAATATGTGACGACAATTATGAAACTAGCCTTGTTCAGCATTTTATCATTACACAGAATAATGCCACAATGCAAACAAAAGATCACCAACTTTAATAATTGTCTTTGGTTCTGGTGTCTTTCAAGAAGGGTCCAAAATACATCAGCTGGGGGGGGTAGGGGGTGGGAAACAGCACTAATTGCTTTGCCAAGGATGACTTGTACCTATCTTGACAACACTTTTGTATACTGGCTAAAACGTTGTCCATTCCCATAGTAACTTTTATAGGCAATGTCAGTCTTCAGAGTCTTCCTACTTAAAAAAAAAATCCAAACATACAGGTACTGCTGTTCAATGCTAGGAAACTCGTCAAAAAACTCAACTCCCCAAAGGCACTACTTACCAGAGACTACATTAATATATCCATGGTCACAGGTATCTGGTTCAATGTCATTGACAGTAATCCATCAGTGTAGTGTTTCAGCAGCTATCATGTGTTCAGTCACGCCATATTAGATGAAGGCACTAAAGGCGGAAATGTCTCTATATCCGTAAAACAAAACATCACCTCTAGGCTCATTACACAGGATAATGATTTTGAACTCCTCCACATCCACTTGATCATTAATAAAACCACTTATGACATCACAGATAATTAGAGGATTCCCCCTTGGCCCATACCTCTTACCTAACTAGTATGAAGTCCCTATAATTAGGCCAAACAACATTCTCCTAGGGGACTTCAAGTACCCCACCATCATCTAGGAGCCATATATATATTCTCTAATCTGTATGGCCAGATATTTCAGAATTTCATAAATACAAACTCTCTGGACCAGATAGCCCACACCTCAACTAGTGGAGACAAAACCCTTGGTATGGTTACATCAACATGATTTATCTTTGTTCCCCACAAGTTATAACTTCTTCCCTTATCAAACTGGAGCAGAAAAAGCAGTCAAATTCACCACAAGACTGAAGCCAGAAGCATCCTCAAGCACCCTGGTATTCAGAGATTACATTATGTGAGGGTTAACCTACAAAAACTAAGTGATGAACTGACTAAAGTTAACATCCCCTCCAACTTGATGACCCAACTGCATATGCAGAATCTTTTAATGCCAAATTCTATGTACATATGAATAGCTGCATAAATGCATTTGTGCCCCTCCAAAGCAAATATCACCAAATTTAAAAATAAACCCTTATGGTAGAACTCAAATATAAAAAGACTGTACAATTCTTCTTTCGGCTTTTCCCAGTTAGGGGTCGCCACAGCAGAATCACCTGTCCGCTCATGATTGGCAGTGGAGTTCTACAGTGTCGAGTTGCCAGCCCAGCGCCCAACCTTCCACAGAAGGCACACACACGCATGCATGCCTAGGGCCAATTTAGAGTGTCCAATCCACCTACAGCATGTCTTTGGGATGTGGGAGGAAACCGGAGCATGCAGAGGAAACCCACATGACCACAGGGAGGACATGCAGACTCCAGACAGAAGGCACCCCAGCCAAGGATCGAACTGGAGAACCTCTTGCTGTGAGGTGGCAACGCTAACCAATGCACCACATTGGCCACCCTATAAAAAGACTGTGCAATAAAAGGAAAAAAAGACTCATTGTATACAATAATAAATGCAACTGTTAAGTTTAGTAAGAATGTTTTTGACATCCTAACAAGAAACAGTAGTCCCTGATCAAATCAATCAAAGCTAGATAGAAGTTAAAAACAGCCACTTAGGCAAAAGACAGCCATAAAGTCTTAGTTTGGAAACCTCAGAAACAATGCCCAACACTCAACAGACGTAATAGTAAACATCACATACTCAGAACATGAGGAGAAAGACGGTCTACTATTAGACACATTTAGCTCTAAATTCACCCCTCTCCTGCATATACATCTCTCCTTTCGAATCTTCCAAGAACTAGTACCCAAAGCACTTAAGTTAAGAACACTGCTTCTATGGGGCTAAATAGCATACCAGGTTGCCTTCTGACCTGCTTGAAACAGGACCTGCCAAACCCTCTACAGAGACTATTTCATATTAGTTTCCAAATAGACTTTTTGCTAAATGAATGGAGTACAGCAAATGTCATCACCCTGTACAAAGATGGGGAATCAACAGACCAGGGTCATTACAGATTCATAAGTCTGGCCAGCCTCATCAGTAAGGCTATGGAGAAGATAATTACGGAATTAATAAATAAGGACATATGCAATCTAGAAACTCTTGACCCAAACCAGTTTGGGTTTAAAGGTAGCACCTGTCTACTTAACCCAGTCAACTTCTTTGAGAAGGTTAATGAAGCAACAGATGAGGGAAAAATCAGTACACACCACATATCTAAACCTCAAAGGCATTCAATACCATCCTAAGCTGAAGCATTGCTGACAAACAGTCTCAGCTATGTAATTCACTGGACAGCAACCTGGATCACAAACAGAACCCAGGAAATTAGGACAGGCTGCTAAACCTCTTTCCAAAAAAACTGTCACTAGTGGTGTACGGCAAGGTTGTCTTTTTAGGCACTCATCTTCATTTACTTATTTCTCGGAGTTCCAATCCAATTTAAACGGTTTGTGGCTGACCAAGTTTGCAGAAGACTGTGAAGTTGGTGCCATCATAAACTCTGCAGAGGACATAAAGATCTCACTAAGACCACCTTTCCCAAACAAACATATAGTTTTAGACCATGGTTTAAACACTAAATGCCTAGAAATGTATAACTATCTCTTTTGGCATGACATCTCCTCTAACTATCACATTGACAACACACCTCTAAAAACTGATTCAGTAGTTAGGGACCTGGGAACCTATGTGAACAAACTGTCCTTTAATCACCATGTATCTACTACTGCAAGAAGGTTTGATTCATTGCGTAGCTTGTTAGTAAGAGTATGGCGTCTAGGTTCAGGTATGTGATGACTCCACTGTACTCAGCACGCATTAAGCCAATTATAGCGTATAATGCCTCCTTCAGTATGTTCCTGTCCAAGAACTTAACAGAACTTGAATGACTATGCTTTCTCACCAAGAAAATCAAGGGCCTAAATTACAAAAACTGCAATGATCTTAAAACCTTGTCCTTCTCAGTATCCTACAGGCTACTGAATGGTGAGCTCTGACTCGGGTACACAGCCTCAGCAGTCCCTATCCTCTCTGATCTACTACACATCAATAAGTCCAACAGTGGAATAAACACCTGCTCAAGAGATATTAATCCCTTCTGGAACATAAACAGAAGATGTTGGAGGGATAGCTATGTATCACAGAGAATACCACTTCTTTGTAATAGTCCATTTCCACATGAAGCAAAGTACTTCCCTTATTCTATTCAAAATCTGTACAAATGGATGGAAAACCACAAATTCACCCCAGTTTAGCATCCTTGTCCCCTGTGGATATGGTTAACATGTAAATGTTCTACCAAGCTCTGGGGTACTCGTACCTAAATTACAAGGGGTAAAAAAATCATGGGAATGCGGGAATATAAGATCCTCAAAGATCATTAACTTAGTAAATACATATGAACCTAAATAAGCTACGAGTCTAGTGGGATTAACCCTGCTGAAAAAACTAAATAAGCACTCAATTTCTCTAATATCTCAGTTCATTATTGTTTCTATACCTGTAATTCCAAGTTTTAATCTTAAGGATTCTAGAGTAACTCGATAGTGAGGCACACTGATGTCCCACTCACTAGGTTAAATAAGGAGAAAGTAACCGTCAGCTGCCTGTCAGGCGCCAGGATCCACCACATAACGCACGCACTTAGGTCTCTCAACAACAGGTACAAATATGACTGTCATTGTACATGTGGATGTGAATGATCTGAGATGTACCTCCCTGGACTACATAAAAAGAGACACGGAGGAGCTCTCTGATTATGTAGCCCAGGCGGGTATCCTACCATCACCCAGAATGATACCATAGTACAAGCAGAAAATGATTGATTTCAACAATTGGCTAAGTTTCTAGTGTCATTCTAAGGGGATCCAGTATCTGCCTGAGATGACATGATTGACAGACCTCGATGCTTTGCCAGAGATGGCCTGCCATCTGTCACCCCTGGTCTTCCGGATACTAGCCAAGGCTCTTGCCACTCCTATAGTGCCAATTTTAGGCGGTGTTCCAAAGACCAAATAACCACCATAACAGCTACAAACAAATGCAATTTGAGGATCATGCTGCTCAAAGCTAGAAGTCTAAATCTTAAAATGCACTCACTCGAAGTACTCCTTAAAATGGAGAACATCGACATTTGTGCTGTAACAGAGACCTGGTTCAAGGCAGTAGAAAGCACCCCTGCACTATCAGGCTGCAATTCATTCCACACCTTTCGGCCCCAGAACTTGGACCAAAGCTCCAAAGGTGGTGGTGTTTCCATATTCATAAAGGATGTGCACACATCTCAGATACTTCAGGTGCAGCTAACATTGGGTAAGACAGTGATTCAGGTTGTAGCCTGCTACAGGTCCCCAACCATGTTCTAAGTTTCACACTCAACATTCGTAAGCACCCTGGAGAATATTAGGGTCCAACCTAACACTCTCATACTGGGCGACTTCAACTACCCTTCCATTAACTGGGAAAACTACTTATGTACAAATACACTTGCCCAACGCTTCTTGGTATTCATTAATTCCAATGCCCTGGACCAGCTCGTTCTTACCCCCACTAGACGTAGCAACATCCTTGACCTGGTCATTACTAACATGGGCAACCATTGCTCTACACCAATAGTCACCTCCTCCCTGGTTAGATCCAATCACAAGCTAATCACCTTGGAAATCCACATCCCTCCCACCCCCACAACAAAAGTAACCGCCATGAAAAACTTCTCCAGAGCTAACTTTGGGCTCCTAAAAACAGAGGTGGCTAACTTCACGGCACCCATGCAAATGGAGAATATTTGCATGACCGCCAAATCATACACCAATGCACTGTACGAACACGTACACAAATGCATGCATCTCGCCATACCCAATAGAACGAAGATGCGCTCCTCAAAAAAAAAAAAAAAGGAAGCCAATCTGGTTTTCCCCTGCCATAAACAAACTCTACAACAGAAGGAGGAAACTGATGCGGAATAAGGTGAAGTCCCAAGACTGGAAAAACTCCCTTATCAGCCTCAACAAAAGGTTGAGATCCCTCATCAAATCCTCTAAAGCTAGCTATGAAAACAGAATTGCAGCAGATAGCAAAGACAACCACAAGGCCTTCCATAGTTATGCAAAGAATCTCCATGGCAATACCCAGATTTGCTCTGAGCTACTGCATAATGGTACCTCCTATACCGAGCCAACAGATATTGCAAATATACTGGCGGACAGATTCAGTGCTAACTTTACCCCTCTCACCCCCCAAGGACCAATTACAATACCAGTAGATTGCCAGGCACCCAGTACTATTGCTGTACAGGTTAAAACAGCACTGTCCAAGGCCAAGAATACAGCTTCTATGGGACCTGACAGTATCACTGGCTGTGTTCTACATGAACTACAGAGTGAACTGGCACTTACCTGTGTGCCCTGTTCAATTACAGCCTCACATCAGGCTTTGTCCCTACTGAATGGCGCACTGCTACAGTCATCCCTCTCCACAAAGGAGGAGCGACTACAGACCCCGGGAACTATCACTCCATTAGCCTGACCAGTCTGATATGTAAAGCTATGGAATGCATCATCATGGACCTAATAAACAAGGGTATAGAGAATCTCCAAACTCTGGATCCTACACAGTTTGGTTTTGTGAAGGGTATAACATGCCTGCTCAACTTGGTTGACTTCTTTGAGTCAGTCACCAGAGCTGTGGATGAAGGTAAGGTGGTTCATAGGTGGCACTAGGCTATTGGCCCTGAGGCATAATTAAGCCTAGCCAAACTGTTTCGGCTTGTGCCTCCTATGTGATTTAGTTACCTGCGCCTCTGTCAAGCAGGGCCGCGGAAGTGATTCCCAGGGTGAATTTCCTATTCCCCATCCACTCATCAGGATTCTTCTTGAAGAGCGCTAATGAGGAGCTCTGCCTCACATATATGGGGACCTTATTCCAGAGCAGGGGGCGTCTCTGGGACACAAATCTGTCCCTCCAACAAGTCCTGTATATTGTAGAGGTCAGGTTAAGGTCCCTAGAGCATGTAGCTCAGGTAGATTGGGTTTTCCTGAGGTGGAGCATTTCCAGCAATTCGAGGTTTGACATAACCTTGTATGTCAGGCAGAGATCACCTCTGAGTAGTCAGTATGCAACAGAGTACAGTTAAAGTTTTTTTAGACTGGTGGCATAGGGCATCTGTTTTAGGCTCGTTATCCTCTTGGTGAGGTATTTTTGGGGCTTCTCCAGTTGTTGCAGGTGTCTAAGTAAGGTACATCCCAAATGGGGCATTGTACTCAATAATGGAGCTAATGAGTGATGAGTAGAGGGGGACAATAATTTCCTTTTTTTTAGAAGAAAACCCCTTTGTGATAAGGTGGGCAATGTAGAAGGATTCTCTAACCACCTTAGCGATGTGGTTATTAAAGGAGAGGCTACTGTCCACCTGGGTCCCTAGGTCTCTTATAACACTCTCTGTGTTAAGTGAGCTGCCACCTATATGGTAATTCATAGGTACTTGTTCTTTCCCGAAGGGGATTAAAATGCGCTGTTTGTCTCCCTTGGTGTGTAATCATCCTACTGTAAATTTTTGCATTCAAGTAATCCAAGCCATCCTTCAGGTCAAGCAGGTCACTGCCCCCCATATCAAGCAGTGGAAATTTCAAATTTTTCTCTTGAGCACTGAGCACCCACAGACACTTGTCCTGCAACTAGAGACTAAATACTAATTAATCCAAGCCATCCTTCAGGTCAAGCAGGTCTCTGCCCCCCATATCAAGTAATGGAAATTTCAAAATTTTCTCTTGAGCACTGGGCACCCACAGACACTTGTCCTGCAACTAAATAGACTAAATACTAATTAATCAAAGCCATCCTTCAGGTCAAGCAGGTCTCTGCCCCCCATATCAAGCAGTGGAAATTTCAAATTTTTCTCATGAGCACTGGGCACCCACAGACACTTGTCCTGCAACTAAACAGACTAAATACTAATTAATCCAAGCCATCCTTCAGGTCAAGCAGGTCTCTGCCCCCATATCAAGCAGTGGAAATTTCAAATTTTTCTCTTGAGCACTAGGCACCCACAGACACTTGTCCTGCAACAAAAGAGACTAAATACTAATGTAGGTGCTTAACTTCCAGTTGTCTCAACAGTAAAATGCCTTACCTGCATTAACTTAAACAAATGTTAGTGAGTGCATTAGTACATTTCTGCTGTATAGTTCCTTAGTCAAACCTCTGTACTGATGAGTACATCACCAAGAATAAACAGCTGTATATTGGTCTCCAGTTAGTGCCCCCCCCCAAAACTAAAGTCAATTTACTTTAAGAAATACTCAAACCTATAAAATAGCATTTCATTTCCTCTCCAGTTTCATCTGTAACTAACCCCAACTTTAATTCTATATCCATTTAAGAATGTCAGAAAATTATACTCTGCCCATAACATAGTTATAACTTAGTGTAAACATACAGTTTAAATTACAGTTAAAATTTCAGTTTAACATATAACAATTTAAGCTAACACTACATACTTACCAAAGCCTAAAGAAACACTTGGAGTCAGTGTTAGCCCGCTTTGCTTGCCCTCGCTGGGCTCAGGCTTGTTCCGCGCTCCTCCCTGCCCTCTATTCCCAGACGCCCCCACTACTTCTACTTTTATTCTAACCCTAATTACCTGACCAGTAGTCCAACCCCTAATTCCCTAACAACTAGCCCAACCCACTCATCCTACCTCCCCCCACCCCCAATCCAATTACATCCCACACTGATCCCACTCCCAACAACACAATCCCAGACAACACAACTCTACCCTCACACACAACCAACCAGGAATCCTAGTTGTACTTCTCACTCAAAGTAGTTTCATGTTACCCACACTCACATCCTTGTCACTAGCTCTACTATCGCTAACCTTCTTAACTTCCTTACAAACAGACCTACCGCTGCACAACTACTATCACACTACCCACACTAGCCTACCCTCTCAAACCCACTTGGACTTCTACATCTGCCCTACAATCATAAATCTTACAACTACATATTACTCACTAACAAAAATTACACCATCTCACCACACTAAGAAAAACTCTCATAGACCAAGCTCACAAACAATTAATATTAAAAAAACACATACTGACACTCCTACAAACTCTGCTAACCTCTGGTGACATTCACCCAAATCCAGGTCCCCTCTCAGCTAGACAAACATCTGACCTGCTAATCCTAAATCTCAACATAAGAAGTATTACCAACAGGCTAACAAACCTACAGACCTACATGCATTCATAGCCCACTACAACCCTGATATACTCACCATTACAGAAACCTGGCTTAAACCCAGTATCCAAGATGAAGCCTTTCTTCCCCCAGGGTATAATACACTTAGATCTGATAGAACAAACAGGAAAGGAGGAGGAATAGCCATTCTCTTTAAAAACACCCTTAACCTCCAGCTCCTGCACACCACACCACCCACTTTTCAAAATGCTGAAGTCCTATTTTCTGTCCTCTCCGTAAGAAACACCAAGAAGATCAATATAATATGCTGCTACATACCTCCAGGCAACAACTCGCTCATAATAGAAGACATCCTACACTGGACAAAGGACAATCTACCCAACAATCCTACTAGGAGACCTTAACACTGACTGGGCAGCCTGTAACTCCAGCAGCCCCTCTACTCATATCAATCTATATGGGTTCTCTCAACTAATTAAAGAACCAACTAGAATAGATGAGAAAACAAAAAGAGAATCCATACTGGGCTGGACACTAACCAACTATCCCAAACAAAACTATACAGTAGGCTGTCTCCCAGATGACTTAAGTGATCTCCCCACCTTCCTACTCCAGCAACACTCCAATCACCCCAAACCAGTAGTCTACAAATTTGTACGAGATGACCGTAACCTTACCCCACGATACCAAAATACTGTCCTAAGCCACTGCAACTGGGAAATACTACGGACACTCGGGTTAGACCAGGCAGTAGACTACTTCAATACTACCTTCTCTAACATCCTTAACAGTCTAGCTCCCAGCAGAAAGATCAGAATTAAAGCCAACTACGCACCCTGGCTAAATAGGGACACCAGAGCCTTACTAAAAGCTAGAGATAAAGCCTGGAAAATCTGGAAAACTGTCAAAACCCCTAGCTCCAGACAATACTATCAACAGCTTAGAAGCAAAGCCAAGGCTGAATCCAAAATTAACAAACAAAACTATTTTCTTAGCGCCCAAAGGAAATATTCAAATAGTCCACAAAAATTCTGGCATGCCATTAACTCTCTACTAAAGCCAGGCAAAACCACAACCCCAGCACCCATCTCCACTAACAATACCCTAGACATAGCTTCTCAATTTAATAACCATTTTACTAAATCCATCTTAGCCCTGTCCAGTCAAATAACCAAAAACAGTCTACCTCAATCACAACCTAACCTATCCCACACCAACCCCTCTTTCAGCCTATCACCAGTGCCCACCTCAACTATCAAAAAACTCCTCCTAAAACTAAAGCCAACCACACTAGCAGCTGATAACATACCTGCTGCATACCTAAAAATAGCTAGTGACTCCCTATCGTATCCGGTCTTCATCCTTATCAACCGCTCCATACTAGAATCCTACATACCCAAACTCTGGAAAGTATCTCACATCATTCCTCTCCATAAAGGAGGTAATTCTTATGAATTCTCCAACTACCGACCTATTGCCATCCTTTGCCCCTTATCCAAAATTCTTGAGAAATGCATCCACTTGCAAGTGACATTTCTTAACACACACAATCTACTATCTACCACACAACACGGTTTCCGTCCACATCACAGCACTACCACAGCCCTTCTATCCTTCACTAATTATATACGCCTTCACAGGAATGATAACAAATATGTATCAGCCATTTTCCTAGACCTCTCAAAAGCATTTGATATGGTCTCCTACTCCATTCTACTAGACTCGCTAACATCATTATCCTTCACCTCCTCTACTATAGCCTGGTTCAGAAGCTACTTGTCTGACAGGCAACAATCAGTCCAATGGAAAGAAACCCCATCTACACAACTTCCAACCACCACAGGAGTCCCACAGGGCTCTATACTGGGCCCGCTATTATTCTCTTATTTTCACAAATAACCTCAAATGCTCTATACAACATGCCACATACAATATGCGGATGATTCAACCCTGATCTGCTCTGCCTCATCTCCCACCACCCTACATACACTCACTCAAGATACCTTTATCTCAGTAGAAAAATGGATATCGGGTATCCAACTAATTCTAAATCCCAAAAAGACAAAACTGCTACTATTTACCCCTAATAGATAAAAAAAAAAAAACTCTCCTTTACCATAACATCTAAGGATGGCACCACCATCTCCCCTTCTAACCACACCAAACTTCTGGGCATTAAAATAGACAATAATCTCCACTTTGATGTTCACATCTCACATACCATAAAACTAGTACACAAAAAACTAAGCTCCCTATACAGGCATAAGTCCTTTCTCTCACAAAAAAAGCAAGAGTCACTCTTGCACAAAGCCACCTCCTCTCAACTCTATTATATGCAGCACCAATCTTTACCCAAATCAGACAATGTGACCTAGACAAACTAGAATCATGCTACAATAAAATAACCAAGTTTGCTACTACCTCAACCTATAGAACCCATCACTGTGCTGCACTAAAAGAACTAAAATGGCTTGAGCTACCACAGCTACTTAACTATCACCAGCTGGGCACAGCCTACAATATTCTCAAATATCCTGAAAAAAAACCCCTCATTATTCAACCTATTTACTATCTATACTGCAAACCGGTACCTAAGATCCAGTGAAAAATCTCACCTCTCCATCACCAAGGCTAACAATAATGCAGGGAAAGTGCTCTACTCCCACACCGTTGCCAGAAATTGGAACTATCTTCCCCTATCCGTGTCCACTGCCCCCTCCACATCCATATTCAAAAACCCCCTCAAATTGCACCTTCTTAGTACCTGGTTATGCCCTTGTATCACATAACCCTACCCATACTACTATTAACTCCCCAAATTCCTCTCTGATCACATGCTGGAGCTCTGATCCCCTGTAGGCTTGGTCATCTGAAAGGGTACTTTTAACTGTAGAATCTTACTTGATATATTTTCTTATCTTACCAATGTATAACTGACATTGTCTTTTTACCCATGTTCTATATCTTCTTTTACCTGGAGTGTTTTTATTAATTTCTTGTTATATTACTATGCTTTGCATACATGATGTAACCTGTTTTGTGTATTATGCTGGATGTACTGATGTTGGAGCTTTCCTCCCTGGGCCTCCGCTGAAAATGGACCTGGTCCAGTCGGAATTTCCCGGTTAACAAATCTAAAATAAATAATTTAGCTTGAAGCCATGACTTTGGCACCATGCATCTGTTTCAGTAAGACCCTTTTGAAGGATATCTACGTCAGTTAAGAGTCTTGATTATGGCACCCAGTTTGCAGTCGCCTGCAAACTTTGTTAGCCATAGTCCCCCTGTGTTTACTTGTACCTTGGAGAAGTAAATACCAAACAGGAGAGGTCCCAAGACTGAACCCTGGGGTCTCCACTTGTCATCGGTTTGGAGTCGGACCTAGCATTTCCTATTTTCACTGTATGGGTTCTGTCCGTGAGCCAGTTGGCAACCCATCTTGTAATGTAGGGGTTTATATTTTGGTTAGTGAGTTTGTCTATAATTCTTGCGTGAGGAATAGTATCAAATGCTTTCGGAACATCAAGGTATGCCGTGTGGACCACCTTTCCGTCATCAATTGCTTTGCTGACTGACTCGAAGAAGTCAACCAGGTTTAGAAAACATGACCTGCCCTTTACAAAACCAAACTGAGTAGGGTCCAGGGTCTGTAGGTTCCCAATGTTGTTGTTTAGGAGTTCCATGACGATGCACTCCATGGTCTTGCAGACGAGACCCGTCAGGCTGATGAGGCGATAGTTCCTGGGGTCGGTGGTGGCTCCTCCCTTGTGGAGCGGGATAGCCATGCGCCACTCAGTGGGCACATAGTCTGAGGCGAGGCTGTGGTTGAACATGGTACTCAGGTGAGGGATTAGTTTGTTTTGGAGTTCATGTAACACGCAGCCAGGGATGCTGTCTGGTGCCATGGATGCTGTGTTTTTTGCTTTAGAAAGTGCCGTTCTCACCTGGGTGTCAGATTACGGGGGCAGCACAATCTTCTGGTATAGATATGGGCCCTTTAGGGGGTGAGAGAGGGGTAAAGTTTGCACTGAACCTATCTGCCAGTATATTGGCGATATCAGTTGGTTCCGTGAATTTTTAACTGTTATGTTGTAGCTCAGAGCAGATCTGAGAGTTGCCATTTAGGTTCTTGACATAGCTAAAAAATGCTTTGTTTTTGTCCTTGGTGTCCATTGCGATGTTTCTTTCAAAGCTCGCCTTTGAGGATTTAATAAGGGATCTTAGCTTTTTGCTGATGTTGGTCAGGGAGCCTTCCCTTCCTGGGTTTTTACTCTTTTTTGTAATAATTTCTTCCTTCTATTATAGAGCTTGTTTATGGCTGGGGTCCACCAGACTGGCTTCCTTTTTTTTTGGAGGAATGGGTCTTGGTTTTGTTCGGGATAGCATGGTCCATGCACTCATGCAAGTGCTTGTAGAGTGCTTCTGTGTAGGCTACAGCAGTTTCAACCAGGTTGTCATTCTGCATAGGAGTAACAAAGTTATCTTGATCTGGCCAATACCTATGATACCATTCCCCACTCAGGAATCATAGAAAAACTTACTAAGCTAGGCAACCCCTATATCACTAGGTGGGTTGCAAACTGGCTCACAGATAGAACCCACAGTGTGAAAGTAGTGGACTCCAAGTCAGACTGCCGACCAGTCACAAGTTGAGTCCCACAGGGTTCGGTCCTGGGTCCTACCTGTTTGGTATCTACTTCTCTGAAGTTCAGGCCAACACGAAGGAACTCTGGCTAACAAAGTTCGCAGATGATTGCAAGTTTGGCACTATTATTAACTGCCCAAGTGATGCTGACATCCTGCAGAAAGGCCTCAATGAGACCAATGACTGGTGTCAGAACCATGGCCTTAAGCTCAATGACAAAAAAATGTGTCTTCATCCACTTTGGGAAAAACCCGGTTCCCTTGAATTACCACATTGATGGTAGTCCACTGAACACAGAAGGCGTTATAAAAGATCTGGGAACACAGGTTGACAGCGACCTCTCTTTTGACCACCATGTTGCCACTGTGGTCAGAAAGTCCTTCTATATGGCATATCTCATTACTAAGGGTTTTGCATCCAGGAAGAAAGAGGTCATTGTCTCCCTCTACCCTTCCCTCATTAGGCCAATCATCGAGTACAATGCCCCATTTGGCATGTACCTCACTAGACACCTGCAACAGCTGGAGAGGCCACAAAAGTACCTCACAAAGAGGATCCTAGGCCTTAAACACTTGTCCTATATGGCAGACTCAAAAAGCTCCAACTGTTCTCTGTCTCATATCACCTACTTAGAGGTGATCTATGCTTGACTTACAAGGCCATGTCTGACCCAGCTCTGTCAGAAATGCTACATCTAAAGAAATCCCAATCCCTCCTCACCACATGCTCCACAGACCTTAACCTCATTACACAATCAACAGGACATGCTGGAAGGACAGGTTCATAACCCAGAGACTGCCCATGCTATAGAAAAGACTTCCAATACATGTCAAGCAAGCACCTCACTGGCCCTCTTCAAGAGAAATCTTGATGAGTGAATGGGAAATAGAAAATTCACACCGGGGATCACTCCAGTGGCTCTACTCGACAGAGGCACTAGTAACTAAGGTTGGGTGGCACAAAGCAAGGGTAATCCTATGACCTAGGCTTGTAAAGGCTCCAGGGCCATTAGCCTAGTACACACCTATGAACAACATTTAAGACTATTCCTTATCACTCAAATGAAAATGGGCCATCAACTGCATCTCATTAAGTCTTCAGTTACAAAATAATCATCACAAATCTACCGGAACATTTCAAAAGCAACACTGTACAGTCATTAGCTGCTATTCCCATTTTAAATTAATTACAAACAGTACTATAGTATACGTCTCTGTTATAACTCAAAATAATTACTGCTAATATAATTACTGAATTTCCATGAAGGTGAAACATTTAAAATCAAAGAAAAGTACATCACTATACACAAGTCCTCCTACAATGTCCAAAGACCGCTCGCTGATCTTATAACCTCATTCCTGTCTCAAATTCTGTTTCAGACTTTTGGTATTTCAAATAGTATTTGACAATTTCTGTTCGGCATACAATGATATTTGGGTGACTTAGGCTTGGTCTTCCAAGAGGCAGATATGTAGCCGTTGAGGATATATCATGAACCCAATTTTACGATTTAAAAGATTCAAACAGTTTAAGCAGTAAATACAATAATCATTGTATTCAAAATCAAATAACTTAAACTAAACTGTTAACTTTTGTAAATGCCATATCACTCAGCATAAAAAATACCAACCAGACTAGTCCATATTTCTTAATAAATGTAAATTTTAAAACAAAAATATGACAGCAAAGTATAATTGCATATATTCTCCACGCAGTTAGCTACAAAATTAGTGATTTTTTTCAAGTATATACCCAATAGCATTTCTAGTGCCAACAATGTAGAGCTGTTTCCAAATTTTAAACAGCAAATAGGCATAATTTCACAGCTAAAAACAGTCACAAAGGATAAGTAAAGGGTTATTCAGCCCAGAACAAGACAGAAAATGAATTAAAGCTGATCACTTGCATTCATTTTGGATTTGCAAATAAAGCAAGGAAGACAAACAAAGTTTTACAAGACTAAAAAAGTACAATCACAGAAAAGCAAAAAATGGGAAATACATAATGGTCAGGTATATGGTGCCATGGGTCTACTTCACTTGACCTGAAACTCATTTGACTGACACCCAATTGACCTAAATTTCATTTGACTGACTCCCACTTCACCAACATTTAAGACATGTACGACTTGTGGGTTTTCCTTCACCTGTGACTTGCTTGTGATAAAAAGAATTACTGTAACTTACAGTGCTGTTAGAATTCAGATAGTCATATAGAAAGTAGTGCTGTAGTGTTTCTAAATGTGGGTTTGTCTCTTTACATTTTTATGGGAAGCATCTAAAGTAATTTGGAGAATGTTTTGTGCGTTTCCAGCAGTAGTGGTAACATGTAGAGTACTGTAAGGCAAGTTAAAGGTATATGCCCTTTTCCCTGAGGTGTGTGATCCTGGAGTTGGTATATATAATTAGGGGGTGTGGGGGGGCACAGTCCCCCACCTAGTTTGGTTGTACATTGTCACGTTTCTGTTAAGAGGGTATGTTAAGTAGTTTTTAAGTTCTGGAAAGCATTAGTTATTGGTGTTCTAAGTGTGCTTGTCTAAGGTTTAAGATTTAGTATGTTGAAATTCAGGATTGTAAGCTGTCAATGAAATGGGAGTCAATCAAGTGAGTTGTCAGTCAAATGAAACTTAGGTCAATTGGGTGTCGGTCAAATGAGTTTTAGGTCAAGTGAAGTAGATACGGTGCCATAAACATCACGTACACCAGGGAGTATGGACTTGTCTGACAATGAATTAGTCACCAGTGTTCTGATTACTCAGACTTGAGGGCTCCATGACCGAAATGCGACAAATTTGCAATCACAAAACTATGAACTTTCATTTAAATGTCAGACACAGAAAATTTCTGTAACACTTATTTATTTTGTAGGCGGTCCCCTGCACCCCCCATCCTGTTACTTATATATACAAACTCCGAGATCACTGCTCCTAAGAGAAAGGGGAATTATCCAAGATACTCCAGTCTCAGTACATATACTGCATTAATTACAGTTTTGTCACTGCATTCTTCAATACCAGTCAGAATGACCTTACATTTCTGCGTGGCACTCGAGCTTAAGTCACGGTTGCTCAGATATTACAGTTCAAGACATTAGTCCCTCATATTAACACTGCTCAGTTTACATTGGAGAGAAAGAGAGAGAGAGTAAAATGCTCCCAAGTGAGTTGTAGGTGGTCTTAGCTCTGTAAACCTTACGGAAAGAGCAGCACAGGTGTTGCACTGCCAGTCAGTAATACCAAGACAGGTGTTGCATTCCCTCTCGGTAATCTTTCTCTGAGAATAGTGAGACTCGTGGGACTGCCCGTCAGTGAACCTTCTTCCAAGGTGCAATGATCTAGGAGGAAGAATAATAAACAGGGGTGTAGGGAGCACAGGAGGGGATTCCCTTTTGCTAAAAAAGGCTCTTATGTGTATGTCATAATACAATACAAGATGCCCTCATTTGAACTGTCATTTATAAGGTACTACGATGGAACAAATGTAATGAGATATTTGGTGAGATGCGTTTACTTCGTAGACCTGAAATAACTCGTCTAGCATTCTTGCTACACATGATATAAATATCATACACAGGACCCTGCATATGAAACAGATTCCATTCACAATACTGAAAGTCAGCTGAATGAATCACTCACGAGCAAGCATAAAAGAAAGTTCATAAAAGACTGGAGTGAAAAAGTGCCAAGTTATGCAATGAATGAACATTTTTTATACTGCAATCTACAAGGAAACTAAAGCCTGACAAAATAAAATAGCTAGAAGCACTGTTAGCAAAAGAGCTTTAGAAAATTATCCTGCTGCTTAGAAACATAACATATAGGACTGCTCATTGTATACAGCAAATAATTTTAAAGATAAATGCAGGGTTTTGCTTAGATTTACACTAGTGTTTTAGATTTACTAATTGTATTAGCATAAACTACTGTTTGTTTGTGTCTTTCGGCTTTTCCCGGTTAGGGGTCGCCACAGCGGAACTCCGGTCCGCTAATGATTGGCAGTTGATTTTTACGTACCGGCTTGCCAGGCCTGACGCACAACCTTCAACGAAGGTACGCCAATTCACGCACATCTCCACGCAGAAGACGCTCTAGCTGAGAATCGAACAGAAAATAAATATTTCTACTCCCTTTAAAAACAAAACACATGCTGTAATATAAACAACTTAAAATTGTGCATTTGCATTACCTGTACCACCATGCACCTGCAACTTTTATACTGTAATTCAGAGGTTATACTATCATAAGAGAATGGTGCCGTTAAGTTCAACCTAGAAAAGAAGAGAGTCCTTTTCCCTATGAGCATGCAATCTGTCCTCAGATCTGTTGAGGACAAGTGTGTGAAATAGCAGAATAGATACAAAATCCAAAAATACCATGCAGCATGATAGTTTTCTATTGTTGTTTTGACATCAGAACTTTCAGCTACTTTTATTTTTCAGTCTTCCATTTCTGCAGATCACTATACTTTTCTCAAAATACAGAAATCTTTGCATGCATTTAAATGGTAGGGGTGTGGAATCCATAGTCTCTTTATATGGGATGCACCCCCTCAAACATCTGAAAGGTGTAACAAGTTTTGCAATTAGTTTCTTGGTTTGGCTGGCTCGCATTCTATTCTGTTGAGAAGTGCCACTTTTATATGTGCGTCTGTGTGTGTGTATACACATGTTAATACATATACATACATCTATAAGTATAAACATACCCACATTTTATTTATTTATTTATTATATATATATATATATATATATATATATATATATATACACACACACACACACACGTATATATATATATATATATATATATATATATATACACATGTATAAACACATACACAAAATATATACCTATATGTACATATATATATATATATATATATAAATACACACACACAAAATATTGTCATGCTTTACAGAGATCACAAAAAGATATGTGCTGCATAGAGGTATGAAATTCTCAATCTTAACTATAAAAACAAAATGCTATGATAAATGTCACCACCATTCCTACATAACGAATATTAATATATACAGCATTACTACACATTTAAAAAAGATGCCAAATTACTAACAAAGAACATGAAAAAGTCAGGTCCAGGAAAAAAATAAATAAATAAAAACAGAAATATGAAGGTTATGAGGGACAGAAGAAAGAAAATAAATGACAGGAACTAGTTGTAATAGTAACAGGGTAGTCGGTGCTGATCTACAAAGTACGTCCATCTAACCAAGGACAACTGGCACAACCCGGGATTAACATAGCTAGGCTTATAAAGGCTCTAGGCCCGCTAGCCTAGTAACCTCCTATGAACTTGTAACATTAGTACACAACCAGTCCGCTATACAGCTCCTGAGCTATTTTGTTCTACATTACTTATCGAGTGCAAGGTCAGCGGTTCAAGGTTTTCCCTGGATGGTAAATGTTTCAGCTGCTCATTAGCATACTGTGCAAGCTGACTACTAACATCTTACTCAAACAGGGTATTCTCCTGCCCGGTTTTATCATCTATATGCACACTTCCCCTACAATAAATGCTTTCAAACGAATGTTGACTGCTGTGTACACCGAATGTTCACTAACACAAAAGTCGAACTTGCTTCCTTCTGCATCTTCTTACAGAAAATGTGCCTGCGTCTTTTGGATGGGGAGGGGGTACGGAATGACAAGAATGAGAATGAGTCGTCACAGTCATCTCCTCCCGTTAGCAAGTCCAAACATTCCTAGTTTCTGTATCACTTCATTCAACCCAATGCACATTTCTGTCCTAGTTCTATAAAATCATGACTGCTCCTCTCAACCTCAATATTTTCTAAGGAATATGTACAAAAATGCAGATTAACTCAGACTGGGAACACTACTCAAGCCCGAACACTCTAACCCAAAGATTCTTGGAGTTCATAAACTCAAATGCCATGGAACAACTAGTCACCATCCCCACAAGAGGAGAAAACATACTTGATCTCATCATCACGAACATGGGATCAAAATGTTCAACACCGGAAGTATACCCCTCACTGGTGAGATCAGATCATAAACTAATCTCGCTGGAGGTCCTCATCCTGCCCCCACCTGAAACAAAAAAGACCACAGTGAAAAACTTCTCAAAAGCTGATTTCACACTTCTAAAAACTAGTGTGGTCTCCTTTAAGGCCCCTGAGCCAGTGGTAAACATTACTCAAACCGCTGAATCACTTACAAATGCCTTCTGCCAGCACCTACAGGACTGCATGGATCAGGCAATCCCAAACAAAACTAAGACTCTCTGTACCAAAGGCAAGTGTCCAGTCTGGTGGACCCCAGCCATAAACAAGCTCTACAACAAAAGGAGGAAGCTACTACAAGATAGAGCAAAATCCTTGAAAGGTAAGACACCTTTGATCATTATAAGTAAAAACTAAGAGCTCTCATAAAATCATCCAAGGCAAATTTTGAGAGAAAAATCGCCAAGGACTCTAAAGACAATCATAAGGCCTTCTTTAGCTATGTTAGAAACCTAGGAGGAAACTCCCAGATATGCTCAGAATTAGTTCAAAATGATGTGAAAATTACTGAACCTACACACATTGCCAACATACTGGCTGATAGGTTCAGTGCAAACTTCTCCCAAAAGGAGAGATGTCTATTCCAGAGGGTTGTAGCCCCAGAAACATCTCCAAAGCACAGGTGAGAACTGCCATCACTAAGGCAAAAAACACAGCATCCATGGGACCGGATGGTGTCCCCGGCTGTGTGCTTCACAAACTCAACGAGGAATTAAACCCACAGTTAGGACAGCTGTTTAATCTTAGCCTCACCTCAGGATAAGGAGTGGCGACAGCGACTGTGGTCCCACTTCATAAGGCGGTGCCTCCACAGACCCTGGAAATTACCGCCCATTAGCTTGACAAGCCTTATCTGCAAAGCCATGGAGAGGATCATAATGGAACTCATAAATAAAGACATAGGGAACTTGCAGACTTTGGATCCAACCCAGTTTGGCTTTGTCAAAGGCAGATCCTGCCTCTTAAACTTGGTTGACTTTTGAGACAGTCACCAAGGCCATTGATGAGGAAAGGCAGTCCATACAGCCTACCTCGACCTGGCAAAGGCCTTCGACACAATACCCCACTCAGGTATCATCGAAAAACTCATCAGCTTGAATGTAAACCCATACATCACAAGATGGGTTGCAAACTGGCTAAGTGACAGAACCCACAGGGTCAGAGTTGCTGGAGCCATGTCAGACTCAAAGCCTGTCACAAGTGGTGTCCCACAGGGCTCAGTCCTGGGTCCACTCTTGATCGGCATCTACTTTTCTGAAGTACAAGCAAACACAGGAGGGTTATGGCTGACAAAGTTTGCAGATGACTGCAAACTGGGCCATAGTCGAAACACATCTGACACAGATATCCTCCAGAAGGGCCTCACAGAAAGCGGATAACTGGTGCCAGAGCCATGGCCTGAAGTTAAACGCCAAAAATGCATAGTCATACCCTTCGGGAAAAACAAGGTTACCCTAGCTACCATATAGGTGGCAATCCACTGAGCACAGAAAGTCATCAGGGATCTGGGGACCCAGGTTGACAGTAGCCTTTCGTTTGACACTCATGTTGCTAAAGTAGTTAGGAAAACCTTCTATATCGCCCACCTGATCATGAAGGGATTCACATCTAGATCAAGGGAGGTCATCGTCCCCCTGTACTCATCACTCATTAGACCTATGATCGAGTACAATGCCCCTTTCCAAATGTATCTGAGCAGACACCTGCTGCAGCTTGAAAGGCCCCAAAGTTCCTCACCAAAAGGATAAAGGGTCTCAAAAATATGTCTTATGCTGCCCGACTGAAAGAACTCCAGCTCTATTCAGACTCATACCGCTTGCTCAGAGGTGACCTGTGCCTGACATATAAGGCCATGTCAAACCCAGATTTGATGAATATGCTTCACCTCAAAAAATCTAGATCCCTCAGAACCACAAGGCGGAGACTTAAACCTTGACACGGTTATAAATAGAACGTGCTGGAGGGACAGATTCATCACCCAGAGACTCCCTATGCTGTGGAACAAAATCCCGGTACATGTGAGGCAGAGCACCTCGCTGGCCTTGTTCAAGAGGAATCTTGACCAATGGATGGGAGATCGCAGACATACCCCAGGGATTACTTCAGTGTCACTGCTTGACAGAGGCACAGCAAAATGATAGGCACAGTTTTTATTCAAACTAAAGGGGTGGCGAAAGCCACTATGGGCTAGGCTTATAAATGCCCTTGGGCAGATAGCCTAGTATGAACCTATGAACCTATGTTTAATTCCTGCATATTTTTAGGCTGTATCTCATGCGTGCATTTTTGACCTTTTAATTTTACTCAAAGGTATTCACCAACTCTTAACTGAAATATATGTGATGTCTTCCTGACACAGAACGTAATGTAAAAATAACTCTACCACTGTTAGTTGACAGAAAAACTTTTGTACCCGTTAGCAACAGCAAACACAAACTTCGTTTGCAGTGCTAACATGGGTTACTCTATGTGCAGCTTTGAGAAAGAGATAAATGGATCCCTGGTTTGGCACCTATGTCCCTAATGGACAGGGGGCAGCCTGTGAACATTTTATGACTACAAGCTATATCATTAACATAATATTCCTTAGAGGTACTGACACATGTAAGCAACATTTTCGTAAATTTGGGGTAAGATTGGCTAGGCTTAAAAAGGCTCCTGGACTGATAGCCTAGTAACCACCTATGAACCTATAAATTAAAATAAACTGCTGAACCAATACAGATGGTTCCAGCTCAAATAATGAAAGTATTTATTAGCCATTTTGATTTCATGATCTCTACTTTCTAGTGAGGTTAAAACGGCAAGTCTGAGCTGTATGTAAATTTTGTCAATGTTTTCTAACAAGGAAAAAGCACACTGTTGTTCTACCCATACACTGTAATACATATTGGGGTTGGGAGACTCAAGTTGCTAGGAGTTTTAATTTAAAAACTGATATAAACCTAAACTTGTCAATGTGCTTCATAAATAATGACAGCATGATAAACTCTCTCTATAAAAACTTTTTTTTCTGCATATTTTACTTGCATGCCCATGTCTGCTGATCATTCAGCCATTGCCTTGGCTGCCCATTCATTTCCCTAAGGGATGAAAGCTATGGTACACATTCCTTCCCCTCTAAGGCAAAATACACCAGAATCCATTCATTCTCCCATAAGGTGACAGCTAGCCAAGGCCACCTAGGCATCCATGACTGGAGTTTCTATACTTCCCTAAATCTGTATGATGGTGACATAAGTGACATCACCACAACAGACCCCTATGCCATTCCATGAGAGTGTGCATGTTCCGCCACATATGCATTCCACAAATGCTACTATTACCAGCAGATGTGGTCACATCCTCATCCCTCTTCAAATTGTGACTATACCTTTAACTGCAGTAACAGGTCCATTGTCCAGTAGCCACCAAATCCCTCACCCCGTGTAAGCACGTCGACAAAAGGTATTATTTTTTCCCACCTCAACAAATACCACCCTAGCTCTTCCATCACCTGTGCAGATAAATGAATTCTGGTCATATGGACTGATGTCAAGGCTTTACCCCTTACCCCATGCAGCCAAATCACCTCTCTAAACATTTAGATGCAACAAAGAAACACCAAGTCTTTTATAAAGGGAAAAATCTGCTCATCAGAGAGTTGTTCTGTGAAATGAATGTCATACTGAGTTGTGTACTTCATTTTAATGGTGCACTTAGTATTTCCAAGTACAACATACAGCACAGGGATGCATGCCAAGGGTGCAAAGTGTTCCAAAAATGGTAATGGGTTCCCTAAACAATATAGAACATTTCAGGTTGCCAACCTACATGTCAGTGCTAGAAATGGGGAAACCTTTCTGCACAGTAAAGTGAAACAACATCGGAAGCATTCTAGAAACATAGGCAGTCATTTACAAAGTACAACCCACATACTACAGAGAACTACATCTGCTTAGAAACCTGGATAAAGGGGGATCTGTAGAGGGGGCAGAGCACTGCAAGATGTGCCTCAAATGATAAATGGTGATCCACATTGGCAGAAGGAGCAAAGCTTTCACCTCTGCATTAAAGAGAGTACAAGGTGCTTACGGAAAGTAAAACACAGTTAACATGTTTAGGGAAGGTAGCTACAATTTTTATAATTAAGAGTTGCAAGCTTCTTACTGTATCGTGGCTGATTCATGCTAACTGTACATGGCAACTGTGTGTCTGAGTTAGTTAACAAGGCAGTGCTTTTGGTTACTCTGGTAAAAAGCAGGTACAGCTGGTGAGTTATCCTCTTGCAGGAGAGACATGACATAACCAAAATAAATGCTGAGGTTCAGGACAGATCTGTATACCTTGTTATATGAACCAACTAGTAACCACAAAAATGTGTAGTCATTCTTATAAAGTTTCAGGGTACCTTGTCGTATGAGAAACACGCAAGCCTACTCCTGTAGGTATACTGAGGTTCTGGAGCATGCCAGTGCCGCACGCCCCACAATGCTATGCTTGGTGCATACAGTCACTTGGCTGCACAATGCTCATTGTTTGCACTACTGCTGCTAGCACCAGTATTCTGGAAAAAAAAGCTTATATCTTCCTCCTACACAAGGGGTCCCCATCATAGACAACACCAACTTCTAACTCATTGCTATACAATCACCCATCTCTAACATTTGGGAAAAATGTATTCATTCTCAATTTCTTCACCATCTGAATCACAACCACATCCTCTCCCCATCCAACACGGAATTAGGCCAGGACATAGTACTACCACTGCCCTCATATCCTTCATGGACACTGTCAACCAGGCCCGTGACGCTGGCAAAATCGTATCTTCTCAATTTGTTGATCTTTCTAAAGCTTTCAATACTATCAGGCAACAATCAACTAAATGGCAGAACTCTTACTCCCATTTCCTAAACACCACCACTGGTGTTCCTCAAGGCTCCATTTTAGGCCCACTTCTGTTTAGCATATTTATCAATAACTTCCACACCACACTCTCTCAAGGTTCAGTCATCCAGTACACAGAAGACTCCACTATCATCTGCACTACAAACAACTCCTCAGAACTACACCAACTCACCCAAAACGCCCTCACCTCCACTGAAATGTGGATATCTACTAATCATCTTGCCCTGAACCCCAACCAAACCAAACTAGTATTCTTTGCCCCTTAAAAGTCCACACCCCTATAAAGAGAGAAATTCACCATTCAATCCCTAAATGGTACCACCATCAACAATGTACCTAGCACAACTCTCCTAGGTGTCACCATAGATGAAAACCTCACATTCGACCTGCACATCCAGTCCAATGTCAAAAAGACAAATCAAAAACTTGGCACTCTCTACTGATATAAGCATCTACTCAGTGCATCAGCCAGATGCTCCCTTGCCTCTTCTTTTCTATTACCCTCTCCCTTATACAGTGCCCCCCTCATCACCAACATTCAGTCCTCTGAAGTCCTAACTAGACTCGTGCTATAACAAAATTGTTAAGTTTGTAACTAATGCCTCCTACTCATCCCCCACTGCTTATCATTACGCAACCTAAAATGGCTTGAACTCCCCAACTATCTCACCTTTATCCAACTAACCACAGCTCACAAACTCATTCATAATCCATCCATGTGCCCTGCTCTATCTTCTATACTTACTTTATACCATCTTAACAGACCACTCTGATCCAACAACCAACTGCTTGTAAATGTAGAAAAATCCAAACTTTCAGCTGGTCAGATGTTTTACTTCTTTACCATCACAAAACTTTGGAACTCTCTACCCCCAACACTTAGATTCACCCGCTCAGTAACCCTCTTCAAGACATCTCTAAAACACCACCTCTCCTCATTTTGGTTGTGCACATGTGCTAACACCACATCTCATATAACCTAACTTCAATCATCACAACTATTTTCACCCCCACTCTACTGCTCTGGCAACCTCCTTTCACATCCACCTGTCCTTTTACTTACTCTACCTCTCCACCCTGTCCACTTCCCCCTTCTAGTAATGCTCATTGTCCTACCATTGATCCCTCCTGTCTACTTCCTTCTCTTCCTAACTTTTACAGACCTACCACTGAACCAGGCGAAACATTCAGGTATTCTCGCAGCCTACCTTAATATCATACCACCGCTTACATCTGCAACAACATTCACCAACTTTGCTGATTCCTGCAACAGGACTCATATGGCCTATTGTTCAGCTATTATACCTCCTAAAAGTGTGAAAAGTTTCAGTACCTAGTCTCTAATTCCTATATCTGCTTTGCACCCACTTCATGAAGTGTCCTATATAAATTTTGCTAGAACACTACTCATATGGAATGTTCTCATGTGTATACTCTGTACTGCTTGTATAATATCTTTGATTTGAGAATGATTACTTGTGTACTGTTTTTTTTCACCAATTGTATAAGCTGTCAACAATATGTACTAAATGTCTTTATTAATGAGAATTCTGTACTGTATGTAAACTGTCTTATATGTGGAGCTTTTCTTCCCAGGACTCTATTGAAAATGGGCATTTCTGGCCCAGCTGGACCATCCTGGTAAATAAATACAAAATAAAATAAATAAAATAAAATAAATGTAGGAATGGACACTATAAATCAGAAAAATCCTGGACAGTGCTGTGTTCATTACAAGTGCCTAAGGGCTACTGTTAACCTGCATCTCATCTGGACTTTATATTCTGTGGCAAATAAAAGTGAATTGTGCTGCTACGTTATGGTATTCATATAGGCTTTTACTGCTATCAGAATTTCTCACGGAGCCTGCAGGCAGAATCACAGTGCTGTGGCAATTGTTTTCGGGGGATATGATGAGAACACTTCCTAATTATCAGTTTGCTTTATATAAGTTCCTGCTGATGCCAGTGGAAGCAGTTCAGGGGCTGCTGTACTACAACAGCAGTGGCAGATACAGTATACATGGGTGAATAAGGGATAAGATGGAACTACTTGGGACATTAAGCTTTCCTAAGCTACACAACCCTGCTCATGAACTCTAATTAAATTCACTGCCCTAGAACATGCCAGTTCAGGACCAAGCAAAATATAAATGACATAGACGGCAGGGGGAAAGGTGGCAGAATGCTTCCTGTAGCTGAGGCTCTTGTCACAAATCCAGTGCTGTGGAGAATATAACCTTCACATCTGACTTTAGGGCTCTGGCTGCAGTAGACAGAACAGGAGTCTAGCTAAACCCTACTTACTGTCTATCCTCTGGAAACATTCTCTCAAAAATCATCTCAAATTGTCATCTAGATGATGTCTAACTTGCTACTGTTTAAGAAAGGTGCTCAAGGACAATCAGGTAGCAGCAGTACAAATGTCATGCACTTCAGAATGATGATGTGCATGTATGCACAGAAAGAACAGTTGTGTACACTTACCATAAATGTACATGTCTGAGTGTATTCACTGTTGCAGTCATCATCACCTGTGGGGTTATCCCTGCTGTGGCAGCCCTCGGCGGGCCCAAATACCAGAGTCACTGTTTTTCTGCGTCGGCTGCTGTCGCTTGCTGCCTGACGTCAGGACGTCAGTGCTATAAAGTGCTGCAATAGCAGGGATAACAAACAAACAAAGAGGCCAGCACCAAAGTGTTACGGCATTGGATATTACTTTATTATCATAGCATCACACCAGTTTCGGCACACTTGCCTTCTTCAGTGAATACATAAGCTATGTCACAAAAGTACATATATAGTAGTTAAAACACAACTTCCTCTTAAGTCATTTCCTCCATTGTCAGTATAAAAAATATACTGTTTATAGATGGTCATTTAACCCTGGTGAGAATAAACCTCCTAATTTAATAATCCAGCATTTTTCCTTGGTATTCAAAATGGAGTGCCAGCCTAATTTATTAATTTTGTCCTCCTGGATCTTATCTATCACAGTAAAATGAAACTTGGCAGTGTGATATATAGTACTGTGTCTATATAGAGCATTGGTTAAATGTTTATTACAGATGTCGCTGTAGTGTTCAGACATCTGAATAAGTAGAGGTCGGGATGTTTGCCCAACGTAGAAAGCTGAGCAGGTGCAAGTGGCCAAGTATACAACCCAGTCAGATCCACAATTCCCAAAACTTTGTACGTCATAAACTTGTCCCGAATTCTTACTTTTAAATTGTTTAGATCTGTATATATATATATATATATATATATATATATATATATATATATATATATATATATTTACAAAATGTGCAGTGGCCACAAGTAAATAAACCCAAAAGTTTGTCCCCTGTAATGGTCAGATGATGGCCCCTAAACTGTCCACTAACCTGCTTTTCGTAATGTGCAAGATATGATCCCAAAGTTTTACCTCTCCGGTACGAAAATTGACACTGATTCCCCAATGCTTGATTAAGCTCCTCATTGGCCATTAGAATATTCCAATGTTTGGACACAACTTTCCTAATGAGATTCACATTACGTCCATAAGTTGTAATAAATCTGATAGGTTCATATTCACCCACATGAGATTGATCCTTATATGTAAGTACCTGAATCCTATCCTGAGCTGATGCCCACCGGCTAGCAGATTGTATATCCTGTTGTATGCAGCCCCTCACCTGAAACCTGTGCATCATATCTTGTTGTGAAACTGCAAAATCCTCCTGAGTAGAGCATATTCTTTTGATACGCAGGAACTGAGACTTGGGTATATTACCTATGGTATGGTGTGAGTGCAGACTAGTGACATGTAACTGGTGGTTATATTGGGAATATTTCCTATACACCTTGGTAGCTAGAGAAAGTACAGTTGTATACCATAAATGTAGATGTTCGAGTGTATTCACTGTTGCAGTCATCACATTTGGGTTATCTGCTTGCAGTAGCCCTCAGTCAGCCTGATTAAAAAAGTATTGGGTCCTGCGTCGGTTGCTTTCTCTTCTTCCGTGACGTCAGGTCGTCAGGGGTATAAAAAGTACAGTTGTGTACACTTACCATAAATGTAGATGTTAGAGTGTATTCACTGTTGCAGTCATTACATTTGGGTAATCTGCTGGCACGTTGCCCTCAGTCAGCCTGAATTCCAAAGTCTTGGGACCTGCATCGGTTGCTGTCTTCTCTTCCATGACGTCAGGTCGTCAGGGGTATAAAAAATGCAGCAGACACCATTTTCTTTAGTTTTTCTTGCCCCCGATGTCAGGTGCCCCCAAAAAGGTGGCAATATTTTATATATATTTATATATATTTATATATATATATTTATATATATATATATATATATATATATATATATATATATATATATACACATATACACACATAAATATAAACTTTACCTTCATCTACAAGCAAATACACCACTTAGGTTGTAGAAGATAGTGAAGGAAAGATAAACTTCAGAATAACAGTGGGATGGCGGGAGGGTAACCTGGACTGCAACAGTGAATACACTCGAACATCTACATTTATGGTAAGTGTACACAACTGTACTATGTTCTTCACTGTTGCAGTCATTACATTTGGGTAGAATCCCAAAGCTATGGTTGGGAGGCTGGAGCTAAACAGCATTAGGTGCGGCTAAAAGGCTCTGCAGAACTGCAGTGGCAAAGCCTGCCCTGGACTTAAGTGTAGTAAGCAGGGGTGTAGCTAGGATTTTCAAATTTGTACTCACAGCTCTCAAACTGCTACCCCCCTCCCCAGCCAAGCTACGGCCATTCTCGTAATTCACGGTTCGCTCTTTTAGTGTTGATGAAGAGGCATTCGCTGTAATGCCTCTTCAGTAATATAATATAGATTCACTCAAACTCGGTTCCTTGACTTGAAAATGAACCTGAAAGTCAGTTCTTTGAAAAATGCAGCAAGGTAGTTGGGGTAGAGGATTCATGCTTTTGTTTTCTGTAACTAAGGTACAGGTTTTGAGCTTGAGTAAATTACTAACTACCTGCTACCCCTAACTAGGGTGTTTCATTCACACACACACCCTCTACCTATCTCTTAGTGCAAGAAATATGGACAAAGCCTAAAATAAACAGGGACAGATATTAAATAATGCTCTCGTGAACTTAGAAAGTTGCTAGAATAAGAGGATTTGTGCTAGTATGAGAAAGTTGCTAAATTAACAGGATTTGTGCTAGTATGAATTTTTCTAAAGGACATGAAGTCTGAAACTCAAATGTCTGTCATTATTTAGCAACTTCAGCCTTCAATGATTTTCTAGAATATCACTAAATTTATGAGGAACAGACAAAAAATATGGGGCAAAAATCTGGACATTCTGCAAAATATGGACAGTTGAGAGGTATGCTACCTACCTACCACACACACACACACACACACACACACACACACACACACACACACACACACCTCTCAACCTCTTAGAGCAACAAACCCTTAAATAAAAATAAGGCAAAGGCCCAAAAATAAGGACATTTTTTAAAATATTGCTCTTATAAACTTAGAAAGATAATAGAATAGTAGTAGGTCTTGCATGAGCATGAGTTTTCTGAAGGGTATGAAATCTGAAACTCAAATGTCTGCCATTATTTTCTAACTTCAGTCTTTAATGATTTGCCACTAATTTGCCAGAAAAACCCAGTATTATGAAAAACAGACCAAAAATGTGATGCAAAAATATAAAATTGCCACACAATACAGCTGGGAACCTGTCAAAGAAGGGTCAGCATTTTAATATGAGCACTGTTAACTTGAGCAGCTGACAAAATTAGAGAATCTACATGCATTACTGAAATAAAAGTAATGTATAACTTTGATCATTACAGTTATTTATAATTGTAAACCCTCCACGTTTTCTTCCAAAATTGCTATTTTGCGGAAAGATTATTAGGGGGAGAGCAACATTTTGAGCCAAAATTGGGGAGAGTTGAGAGGTTTGATATTCCTAATTCTATAAAGCGATTTATTTGCACATACCTCTCAACCTCTTAATGCAGGAAATCTGGACAAGGCCAAATATATTGGGGGACCATACAAACAGTACTAAAAATTGATCTTGTATAAACATAAGACAGTTGATAGAATAACAGGTCTTGCTTTAGCATGCATTTTTCTGAAGATTGTGATGTCTGAAACTTAATGTTGGTCATTATTTAGGACTTCATTCCTAAATGATTTGCCAGAAAAGTTTTATTTTTCATTTTACAGCACAAACACCAATAAATATCTGCTAAACAAAGCAATGTAGTCTCACAATGAAACTAGACTTAGCATTAAAACTTATCTGCCCTTGAAACTCACATTCATGGAAACAGCATTGAAACCCACATTCAAAGAAAATACATTTCGCCAGTGGCAGATAAAGAATAACTTTGGGCTGTTTTCAAATCATAGGCCCCTTGCACATGAAACATACACGTGCTCTTTGATACACCTTCCTGATTGTATTAAATTATATTCCTTGTACAATACAGTATAGTTGTTAGAGAGCGTTTTAAAATGTATTGGTTTGAACATTTTTCCAGTAAACAATGAAACAAAATGCATGCACCAATAATGACAAAACAGCCCAATTCATAACATTTCCATCATAAAGGTCTACTCAGACTTCTACAATCCACCAGTATCAGTAAATATGCACAATCTCTGAACTAGTAAAAGCCATCTACATAATTCCACATTAAAGAAATCTGTAACTAATGAAGAGGCTGCTGCTAGCAAACAACTTTATATTTCATGGTTTCATCTACAAATAAAGTGCCTGTTGCCCTTGAGGAATAAATTGCCTATGTTGCATTAAAAACAATGATACGCTAGCACAAAAAAACCTGGACAAACAGTCAATAATGAGGGAATACAAATACAGTTCTCACTTCACACCTTAGCACAAAAAACCTGGACACACAACAAAAACAATAATGGGGGAAATACAACTTCAGTTCTCACTTCTCACCACAGCTAACAACCATTAGAAAAACAAATCTGAACAAAGTTCAGAAATGGTGGTGGTTAAGGACTTTAGGCTCTTCTTACCCTGAAGCAAAGGTACAGGGTTTGAGCCTGAACATTAGCCAGCAGGTATATTCTGTGGGGGCATTTTCACTCACACACACACACACACACACTACTCTGTTCATGACACTCGATCGCCTTCCATCTTCACATTTCCCGCTTGCAGCCAGCCGGACATGACGTGAGCTCACTTCCGACTGGCTCGTATCCCCCTTAATGGAGCCAACAACCTTTAAAAATACGTACTTTTTTTTTTTAAATGCTACCCCCTCTTCTAAGAAGTTGTACTGAAATCAGTACAGTGCATATGCCTCCCGACATCCCTGGTAGAGAGGCAAATGGTAATGCTTTGTAAAGGTGTGAACCGAACTCCAAGTAGCAGCCTCTAGAATGTCTAGAATGTCTTTGGTTGGTACTCCTCTGAGAAAGGCTGCTGAAGCAGCTGCGGCTCTGGTGGAATGAGACCTAATGCCCTTGGGCACAGGTTTACCATGGTGTAAGTAGCAGAAACGGATGCAGTGGCTTATCCACTTTGAAATTGTTTGGTTTGAAATAGCCTTTCCTTCTGATCCTGCAGCATGACACTAGTAATCGCTCAGTTTTTCTTGGAGCTTTAGTCCTGCTCAAGTAGAATCTTAGCTGTCTGTGTACGTCCAAGGAATGCAGAATTCTCTCCCCTTTGTTCTGCGGATTTGGATAAAAATTTGGCAGATGAATTGTTTGGTTAAGAGCCACACTGGAAACTACCTTGGGCATAAAAGTAGGATTTGTCCTCAGAAACACCCTGTCTGGGTGAAATATGATAAAAGGCTCTACAACCATGACGGCCTGTAGCTCTGAAACTCTTCTTGCTGAAGTAATTGCTAGTAGCAGAGCTGTCTTCAATAAGAACTTTATGTCAGCAGTAGCAGCTGGTTCAAATGGAGGTAGGGTGAGCTTTTCCAACACATAACTGAGGTCCCATGCAGGTAGTGGTGATCTTCTAGGAGGCCTTAAATATTTGGCTCCTCTAAGATACTGCTTTAGTAAAGGATGGGAAAAGATTGGTGGCTCTGTATTGTAATGAGCCAAAATGGCAGAGGCATGGACTTTGACTGATGAGAAAGATAGGCCTTTGTCAAGCATCTCAGTTAAATATTGTAATATCTGAGGAATATGTGGTTCTGCTGCATCAGTTTCTTGTGCTTGATTCCAAGCACAGAATCACTTCCATTTGTCAGCATAAGATTTTCTAGTACTAGGCCTTCTGGCTTCCAAAATGACATCCATCACAGCTTTACTGAGAGGTGTCGTTTGTATGACTACATGATTAGCCATGCTGCCAGGATCAGAGTCTGTAGTTGATTGTGCAGGATCTGATTGTTTTGCTGGGACAGTAGTTGTGGTCTTTGAGGCAAGGTCCAAGCTGGGTATTGAGACAATTTCCTTAGGATTGAGTACCAGTATTGGCAGGGCCAGTCCGGGGCAATTAATATCATCTTTGGCTTCTCTTGTCTGACTTTTAGGAGGACCTTGGGTAGAAGAGACAGAGGAGAAAAGGCGTAAAGTGATACATTTTTCAAACTGAAGAATAGAACGCCCACTTTTCATGCTTGTCTGTGATAAGTCCTTGTGCAGAATCTTTTCAATTGATAATTTTGAGGAGAGGCAAATAGATCTATGTCTGGGCTCCCCCATTTCTCTGTTATCATGCTGAAGACTTGCGGATTTAGTTTCCACTCATGAGGATCCATAAGGTTTCTGCTTAAATCGTCTGCCAGAGTGCTTTGTTTGCCTGGCAGGAATTGAGCTCGACAATGTATTTGGTAGGTCAAAGCTGTGTCCCACAGTGCCATGGCTAATCTGCAAAGGGGGTATGAGTATGTGCTCCCTTGCTTGTTTATATACCACATGATTGTGGTGTTGTCTGTCTTTATCAGTAGTTGTCCTGGATGAAGTAAGACCTTGAAGCCTGTTAGGCCATTTCGAACAGCTAACATCTCTTTCTGGTTGATATGTAGATGCATTTGCTTTGGTGCCCATATGCCCTGAATGCATCTTCCTGCCATGTGGGCCCCCCCCGGCATAATCTGATGCGTCGGTTGTTAAGGTTTGGCTGGCAGGGAGTGAAGGACCGTCCCATGTTTTGGTGACAGGCCCTTGCCCACCACAGAAACTCCTGTTGTAGGCAGGGAATGAGAGGAATCATTGTTTCCACACTGTGTGAATGTTGACTCCATAAACTTTTTAGGTACCGTTGAAGTTTCCTCATATGCAGTCTTGCATATGGAATTAGCAGGATGCAGGATGCCATGAAGCCCAGAGCCTGCAGAATTTGTCTTGCAGAAGACTGGGTTTTTGTTGCCATCAGTTTGAAGTAAGTAGTCAGTTGCCTTTGTTTGTCTGGCATGAGGTAAGCCATCTGGGCAGTTGTATTCAAGCTTGCACCCAGGAATGTTATCTTTTGTGAGGGTACCATTTGTGATTTCATTTTGTTTATAGTGTACCCTAGGCATGTTAGAAGCCTTTTCACAAATGCCAGGTGTCGTAGAAGAGTGTCCTTGTTCTCTGTTTGAATGAGACAGTCGTCCAAGTAAGGATATATTTGTATACTTCTTTGTCTGCAAAATGCAATTACTAGTGCCAGGCACTTTGTAAAGACCCTGTGCGCAGTAGATAAGGCAAAGGGCAGTGAAGAGAATTGGCAATGCATTAAGCCAGCCTTAAATCTGAGGTATCTTCTGCACGACTGTCTTATTGGGACATGCAGGTATGCCTCTTTTAGGTCTAAAGTCACCAGCCAAGCATTCTTGCCCAGCATGGGCAGAAGCTGCTGCAAAGTCAGCATTTTGAATTTTGGAATGTCCAAGTATGTGTTCAATATCGATAAATCCAGTATTGGCCGCCAGGCCTTGTCCTTTCCGGGCACCAAGAACAGTCTTGAGTAAAAACCTTGTCCTTTTTCCTGATCTGGTACAGTCTGAATGGCCCCCATATCCATGAGGGCCATAACCTGTTTCTGTGCCTCTGCCCATTGATTTTTTGGCAGATCTGGCCAACCATTTGCCATTGGCAGAGTGTGGAAATGGAATATGTATCCCCGTGATACGATGTTTAGTACCCAAATGTCCTGGGTTATTAACTGCCAATTTTGAGCAAAAAGTGCTAATTTTCCCCCTATGGGTGCTGCCAAAAGATAAGTGCTTGGTGTTGGCAGCGGGAAGTCATTGGGATTGCTTTGTGTAGGTTTGCGCTTTATCTCCTCCAAATTTGGAGGTGGATGTGCCCCACTGCTTTGACCTGTATGAGTCTTGTGCCTGGTATCTGGAACCCTTAGGACATCTGGATTTGCCCCTTTGAGCTCTGTCTGACACAGGAAAGGACCAATTTTTTGTAGGCCAGTGTGTACTGAATCTTGGTGGCTGCACTTGTAAGAAGTCTTTAACAGTTTGCATAGACTTAGCTTTGTCTTCCATTTTCTTTAAAACCTCTTCTGCCTTAATACCAAACAGAGAGTCATGCTGTAAAGGTGAATCTAGCAAATTTTGTTCCTTTAACCAGGCATGCCTCCTAATCACAGATTCAGTAACTGCGGCCCTGCAGGAGACTTCTAAAGAATCAAAACCACATTGCAAAGTATGCTTTCCAACTTGTTCAGCTGCATGTAATAATTCCTGCAATTCTTTATTTTCTGCACATTCTGAAATCAACATCATTTTCTGTTTGAGCAATCCCATAACATGTTGTTGGTACTTAAGCATATGAAATTGACAGTTTAAGGCCCTGATTGCCAAGGTTGCGGATGTATAAACCCTTTTTTCCCCATCTATCCAGTGCCCTTGAATTTCTGTCAGAGGGGGTAGGATTTTTTGCTGTTGAGGCCGTAACTCCCTTTGGACCCTGTGAAATAGTTTCAGGATCAGCAGCAGGGTTTCTAAATAAAAGTTTATGTGAGTCAGGGACCCTGTAATATCTGTCAGGCTTACTGGGAGCCGGAGGCAAGGAGTCAGGGGTCAGGCTTGACTCCGAAAACACATCATCCACATTGTCTAAAACAGGGGGAATGGCTAAAGGCTTGTGCTGAGGGAGAATAAGGAAATCCCTGAGCCTCTTTTTTGATTCTGAAAAGTCTTGACTCTCCTAGTGAAAATGCTCCCTCAAAGTATGCAAGGTTTCTCCAAATGAATAATCCTCAGGAGGCAATGCAGATGGAATAGACTCCTCAGCATCAGAATCCTCATAGGGAGGTAAAGATAATTCCTGATCAGAAGAGGAATCAGAAGAAATAGAAACCTGATCTGAAGATTCATAATCAGTGTCTTGCCTAGGCCTCTTATCTGGAGGGGGATGGGTACCCCTGGATCAAGGTAATAAGGTTTTCAGCCATTTTGATCATCTGTTTTTTAGGCATAGAGGCCTGTGCATGTGGCTGAGGCATAGGGGGTTGCTTTTGTCTTTGATTTTACAGCTGTCGTCGGTTTGCTATACAAATGCTGAGGTCTGAATACACCCTCAGAAGCCGGTGCCTGCTCAGCGGTTCTGGACCCATCTGAGGGAGATACATCCGTCAGTCCAATACCTTGAGAATCTTGTGGCATGCCGGACTCCACATGGGTGTCGGTAGAGGCCTGCGACTCGAAGGTAGCTGGTATCAGGGGCTGCGAAAGTGCCTCACTGAGTACCGGTGACTGGCTTAGGAGAAGCTTAGTCGGTTTTGGATCTTGACTGCCTTTCTCTGTCCTTTTTTTGCATTTTTTATGTACGCCGGTAGTCGGATTGCTATCCGACAACATTTCTGAGTAGTTAAATCTGTTTCCAAAATACTTTGATGCAAAAATATACCGACGCTTAACAGTGCCTTGGTTAAATCTAGCACAAAACCGACAGCCAGGCACATTGTGATCAGGGCCTAGGCAAGTAATACAGTATAAACGGAAATCCTTATGAGGTATTTGCTTCCCACAAGTAATACAATTATTAACTTTTTCTGACATCATTAAAAGCAGTTTCCCCAACGGGGTACTTAGCTTTAGTGAAGACTTCAGTTCTGAAACTCAAACTCGAATATTTCAGTAGTCGGCCAACCGGCACTTCTGATATGCTTCTGCTTCGGGCACCGCACGGCAAGAAAAACTAAAGAAAATAGCGTCGGCTGCATATTTTATATTATATTTTATACCCTTGACGACCTGACGTCATGGAAGAGAAGACGGCAACCGACGCAGGATCCAAGACTTTGGAATTCAGGCCGACTGAGGGCAACCTGCCAGCAGATTTCCCAAATGTAATGACTGCAACAGTGAAACATGAAGAACATCATGCAGCCGACGCCATTACATCAGTTTTTCTTGCCCCAGATGTCAGGTGCCCCCCCCCAATGGGAAGCAATTAAATCTATAAATATACAAGGTTTTACCTCCAACAAAAAACAAATACACCAAAAAGCCTTTAAGCATAGTAAAGGAGAGTAGAGGTATAGCCAAAAGAAGTCAGGGGGCTGGAGGGAGGGTAACCAGGACTGCAACAGTGAATACACTTGAACATCTACATTTATGGTAAGTGTACACAACTGCACTATGTTCTTCATGTTTCACTGTTGCAGTCATCACATTTGGGTAGGATTCCCAAAGCTAAGGATGGGAGGAGGATTTTAGATAGCATTAGGATCCGCTATAAGGCCCTGCAAGACTGCAGTGGGAAAGCCAGCTCTGGATTTAGAGAAAATTGCCAAATGGTAATGCTTGGTGCAAGTATGTAGAGAACTCCAGGTAGCAGCTTCTAGGATGTCCTTGGTAGGAATGCCTCTGAGAAAGCTGTAGAGGTAGATGCAGCCCTGGTTGAGTGGGGTCTGATCCTCTGAAGGATCGGTTTTCCTTGGTGCTTATACAATGGCCTATCCACTTAGAAATGGTTTGCTTTGAAATAGCATTCCTCTCTGTCCCTGCAGCAAATGCCACCAGCAGTTGTTTAGATTTCCCTTGAGGTTTAGTCCTGTCCAAGTAGAATCTAAGCTGTTTGTGCAAATCTAAGGAGTGCAGTATCCGTTCCCCTTTGTTCTGTGGATTAGGAAAGAAGGTTGGCAAATAAATGGACAGATTAAGGGCCACACTGGATACCACCTTGGGCATGAAAGAGGGACTGGTCCTGAGGGACACCCTGTCCTCATGAAAGATGATGAAAGGCTCCACTGCCATAAGGGCCAGTAATACAGATACCCTTCTTGCTGAAGTGATTGCTAAAAGGAAAGCTGTTTTCCAAGAAAGGAATTTTAAATCTGCAGTAGCAGCTGGCTCAAAAGGAGTAAGGGTGAATTTCTCCAATACAAAGTTAAGATCCCAGGTTGGAGTTGGAGCTCTCCTGGGTGGTCTTAAATTTTTGGCCCCTCCGAGGAACTGCTTGAGCAGTGGATAAGAGAAGAGGGGAGGTTCTGTGTTATAATGAGCTGAAATGGCTGAGGCGTGAATTCTGATGGAGGAAAAAGACAGGCACTTGTGAAGCATCTCAGTTAAGTACTGTAAAATCTGAGGTAAACTGGGCACTGCTGTGCTCATCCCTTGAGACTGGTTCCAGGCACAGAATTTTTTTCCATTTTTCAGCATAATATTTTCTAGTACTAGGCCTCCTTGCCTCTAAAATGATATCCATCACTGGTTTACTGAGGGGATGGTAAAGGAGAGATTAAGTAATTAGCCAGGCTGCTAGGTTCAGTGTTTGAAGCTGAGGGTGTAGAATCTGGTTCTCCTGCTGAAACAACAGGGTAGGGAGTCTGAGGCAGATGCCATGGGGCCAACAGTGACACACTGCGCAAGAGGGGATACCAGTGTTGGCGTGCCCAGTCTGGTGCAATCAAAATCGTCCTTGGTTTGTCTTGTTTGATCTTTAGTAGTACTTTGGAGAGCAGATGCAGAGGAGGAAAGGCATAAACCAGCTGAAGGACAGAGCATCCACTTTCTAAGCTTATTTATGGCAAGTCCTTGTGCAAAATTTGTCCAATTGATAGTTCTGGGGGGGAGGCAAACAGGTCTATTTCTGGCCTCCCCCATTTGCTTGTCATCATGTTGAAAATCCTTGGTTCCAGTTTCCACTTGTGTGGGTCCACGAGGTTTCTGCTTAGTCCATCTGCCAGTGTATTTAGTTTTCCTGGCAGGAATTGAGTTTGTAGATGCACTTGGTAGCTCAAGGCTGTGTTCCACAATGCCATGGCTACTCTGCAGAGAGGATAAGAATGTGTACCCTCCCCCTGCTTGTTTATGTGCCACATAACAGTGGTGTTGTCCATCTTTACCATTAATTGCCCTGGAAGAATGTGGTCCTTGAAGGCTGTCAGAGCATTCTGTACAGCTAACATTTCTTTTTGATTGATATGCAGGTGCGTTTGACTTGGGTTCCATTTGCCATGAATGCACTTCCTTGCCATGTGAGCCCCCCATGCATAGTCTAATGAGTCTGTTGTTAGGGTTTGGGCAGCAGGGGGTAGTGTGAATGGTAATCCCTCATTTTGGTGGCAGGCCTCTGCCCAGCAAAGGAACTTTAGGCGTAGGCAAGGTATGATAGGAATCATTGCTTCTAGATCCTGAGAATGTTGACACCATAGGCTTTTTAGATACCATTGTAGTTTCCTCATATGCAGTCTTGCATATGGAATTAGAAGAATGCAGGAGGCTATGAACCCCAAGGCTTGTAGTATTTGCCTTGCAGACAGCAGGGTTTTTGTGGCCACTTGTTTGAAGCAGGTTGTCAAATGAATTAGTTTCTCTGGCATGAGGAAAGCCATCTGGGATATTGTATTCAAGCTTTCTCCCAGGAATATAGTTTGTTGACAGGGTACCATGTGTGATTTATTTTCGTTTATGGTGTACCCCAGACAATTTAGCACACTTTGTACAAAGCCCAGATGATTCAAAAGTATGTCCTGGCTTCCTGCCTGAATTAGACAATCGTCCACGTATGGGTATATTTGAATATTTCTTTGCCTGCAAAATGCAATGACTGGAGCTAGGCACTTTGTGAATACCCTGGGCACAGTAGATAAGCCAAAGGGCAGTGCAGAGAACTGACAGTGCGTATAGCCTGCTTTGAAGCATAGGCATCTTCTGCAAGATTCCCTGATTGGGATGTGCAGGTATGCTTCCTTAAAATCTAGTTTTGCCAACCAGGCTTCTTTGCCTAGCATAGGAAGCAACTGGTGAAGAGTCAGCATCTTGAATTTTGGAATCACCAAAAAGGTGTTTAGAGTAGACAGGTTCAGGATAGGATGCCATGAATTGTCTTTTCTGGGTACCAGGAAAAGTCTCTAGTAGAAACCTTGTCCCTTTTCCTCTTCTGGTACCAACTGAATAGCCCCTATGCTTAAGAGAGAGAGTACTTGCTTTTGGGCCTCTGCCCACTGATTTGGTGGTAGATCTGGACAACCGCTTGGTGTTGGTAACGTGTGGAAGTGAAATCTGTATCCTTGGGACACTATATTTAAAACCCATTTGTCCTGGGTAATGAGTTCCCAGTTCTTTGCATGAAGAGTAATCTTTCTCACCAAAGGGGCAGTCAGTTGCGAAGTGCGTGGAAGTTTTAAAAATAAGTCATTGAGACAGTTTACAATAGGAGGGAGTTTTATAACTCCCAGATTTGGAAGTGGAGACCCCTCACTGCTTAGTCCTGTGCATACCCTTGGACTGAAGCTTGGGTGCTCTGCTGGATCTGGGTTTGGACTGAGAAGGTCTGGAAGAGGCAGGAAAGGACCAATTCTTAGAAGGTCAATGCCTACTAAATCTTGGAGGTTGATTTAGCTTTTTCCTCCATCTTTTTAAGAACTTCTTCTGCACTGTTGCCAAACAGGCTGCACTGCTTTAAGGGGGCATTCAGTAATTTCACTTTAACATGATCTGGCAAGGATTGCTCCTTAAGCCAAGCATACCTTTTAAGTACAGACCCAGTTACAGCAGCCCTGAAAGATGCCTCTAGTGAATCAAAACCCCTTGCAAAGTATGTTTTCAAACTTGTTCAGCAGAATGCATTGAATCCCGTAAATCTTTATTTTCAGCACAATCAGGAATCAACATCATTTTCTGTTTAAGCAATCCAATAATATGCTGCTGATACTTTAACATATGAAACTGGCAGTTTAAGGCCATAATGGCCAAAGTTGCAGAAGTGTATACCTTCTTACCCAATCTATCCAGCGCCTTGGAGTCTCTATCAGAGTGGTAGGATTTTTGGCAGTAATAGCTTTAATGCCCTTGGGTCCCTGTGAAATGGTCTCAGGATCCGCAGTAGGATTTTTGAAAAGGAACTTGTGACAGTCAGGAACCCTGTAACATCTATCAGGTTTTCTGGGAGCAGGAGGTAAATAGTCAGGGGCCAAGCTAGATTCCGAAAAGGCATCATCAACAATGTCTAGTACAGGAGGTATGGCTAAAGGCCTGTGATGGGGCAGGAGTAAGAAATCCCAAAGCCTGTTTTTAGAATCTGAGAAATCCTGACTTTCCCAGTGAAAATGCTCCCTGAGTGTATGCAAGGTTTCACCAAAAGAGAAATCCTCTGGTGGGGGGAAGCAGAGGGAATAGAGTCCTCAGCATCAGAATCCTCATAGGTAGATAAGGGTAAATCGTGGTCATCAGAGGAAACAGAAATTTCAGAATCCTGGTCAGAAGTATCATAAGCAAACTCTGTCCTAGGTCTCTTAGAGGGGGAAGGTTGGCTTCCCCTGATTAAACTAACAAGGTCTTCAGCCATTCTTATCATTTGTTTTTTAGGCATAGAGGCCTGACCATGCAGTCTGGGGGTCAGTTTTCTAGGCATGGTTCGAGTTTTAGGCCTTGAAGAAGAAGATGGCGTTGGTTTAATATGCAAGTTAGTAGGCCTGAATACACCCTCAGAAGCTGGTGCCTGCACAGCGGCTCCGGACCCATCCAAGGTAGAGACATCCACAGGTTCCACAGTTGAAGCATCTCGCTGCATACTGGATGGGTCTCAGTAGAAGCCTGTGAATTTGAAGTAGCAGGTATCAGGGGCTGCAAAAGCACCTCACTGAGTACCGGCAAACTGGCGACTGGCTTAGGAGAAGCATCGTCGGCAGCTTTGGACCTAAGCGGCCTGTCTCCGTCTTTATCTTTGTGTTTTTTCAGAATGTCGGATGGCTTACCGAAGACATATCAGGATAATTGAACTGAGCATCAAAATATTTAGAAGCGAAAATCTACCGAAGACGGATAGTTTGTGGTTTAAATAAGGCACAAAACTGACAGCGAGATACATCGTGGTCATTGCCTAGGCAAGGAATACAGTACGAATGAACATCTTTATGAGGTATTTGCTTTCCACAAGAAATGCAATTATTTACTTTTACTGACATCAGTTTAGAGCAAGAAAATGTTTCCCCAATGGGGTACTTAGCTCTCACATTTCTCCTTCCCTCCCTTCTCTATGGTGCCCTCTCTCTAACTAATCTTCTCTCTTCTCTGAAAAACAAACTGTCCTCTTATTAATAATAAATAGCTAGATTCACCAGCAACAAATCATCTCATCATCACTGTGAACCTTCCACAAACCAACTGGCTAGAGCTTCCCAACTACCTCACTCCTCCTACACTCAGCTCACAAATAAACTCACATTCCAGCCATCCCCCCCTCTGTCCCTCTCTCTCTACCAATACCTCAAAAAAAAAATCAAACAAGATCAGATATCAAAACCTCATAAAAAGAAAATAGACCCCTACCCTCCAGGACCCACACCTCCCCCTCCACCCTTCTCTCTCCGGAACTCCCTCCCCCTCCTCAAATCGACAATTGCAAGCCTCCCATACTTTTAAAAAATCACCACTCCATAAATAAAATCACTCCATTCCCCAATCCTCCCCCCTTGCCCTCATAACCTACTTCCCACTCCTTCTCCTCTTTCCTCTCCTCAACTCCTTTCCTCCTTCCTCTGTCTTTCTAGCTAAAAAACTCTACGTCACTTTACTTGAACCTATAAAAAAAAGTAAAAATAGTAATTTTTTAAAAAAAAATTATAGAATGTTTTTCTTAGCAATCTATATAGAATGTTTTTGAAGAAAATCTTTGTATAATAAATGTGTAGTGGAACATAAGTAAAATTTATATATGTAAGTTTTCTCCCTAATAATCTCTTAAAAACGGTTTTCTTGGCAGGATGGACTATCCTGGCAAAACAACTGCAAATAACTTAAACAAATAAAAAATAAAAACTAAATAAATAATAGTTGAAGACTTCAGTTCTGAAACTCAAAAACAAAAATTTCAGGAGTTGGCTGACCAGCATTTGCGAACTGCTTCTTCTTCGGGCACCACACGGCAAGAAAGACTGATGTAATGGCATCAGCTGCATGTTTTATACCCCTGACAACCTGACGTCAGAGAAAGAAGGAGACAGCAACTGACGCAGGACCCAAGACATTGCTAATCAGGCCGACTGAGGGCTACTGCAAGCAGATAACCCAAATGTGATGACTAACAGTGAAACACGAAGAACATCCATCCTGTTGTTTAAGGACAGTGACCTCCAAAAATTTAATGCAATGCATGTCACATCTCAATGTAAATTCCATACCCCATTTATTTTCGTTTAAATACTGAACAAATTCCGCCAGATATAATTCATCTGCACGCCACACTAACCAACAGTCATCAAGGTACCTTCTCCATATGTCCATCTCATTGATGTATATGTTATGTGTGATGTCATATCAGATGTTCCTCAAGGTACCCCATAAATATATCAGCATAGATGGGGGAAAAAGATGCCCCCATCGCTGTGCCCTTAGTTTGCCAATAACGTTCCCCATTGAAGTAGAAAACATTTTTAGACAATACATGTTCAGCCATACAAAGTAATAAAGTGTTGAAACCGGTCGAATAAAGACTGGTCCTCTCCAACCAGTATTGGAGCGCCAATAATCCTGCCCAATGGGGAAATGTTAGTGTAGAGTGCTTGACGTCCAGTGTGCAGAGTAACCATGTTGGTTCACGTTAAGTTATTGATATGATCCTAAGGAATTCAGTAGTGTCCTGGATGCATGCTCTCACATGCTTTAATAAAGGTTTGAGATGGTGTGTCAAAAAATCAGTGTGTGGTTCTCTCAAAGACCCTATGCCAGATGCAATGGGTTGTCCCAGAGGTTTATCCAGGCATTTGTATATTTTTAGCAACATAGGTTCATAGGTTCATACTAGGCTATCTGCCCTGGGGCAATTATAAGCCTAGCCCAATTCTGTATGGCTTACGCCACACCTTGATTTAAGTGTACTGTGCCCTTTTTAAGGTTTAGTTTACTGTGCCTCTGTTTAATAGTGACACGGGAGTAATCCCTGGGACAAACCTATGATCTCCCATCCACCTATCGAGATTCTTCTTGAAGAGATTCAGTGAGGTGCTCTGCCTCACATGAACTGGAATTCTATTCCAGAGCGAAGGGAGCCTCTGGGTTATGAACCTGTCCCTCCAGCAAGTTCTATTTATTTCTGTGCTGAGGTTCAAGTCCCTCGGTGTGGCTCTAAGGGATTTAGATTTACTGAGATGGAGAATGTCCATTAATTCTGGATTTGACATAGCTTTGTATGTCAGGCATAGATCGCCTCGAAGTAGGTGGTATGCAACTGAGTAGAGCTGGAGTTTTTAACCGAGCAGCATATGGCATCTGTTTGAGACCCTTGATCCTCTTGGTGAGATACTTTTGGGGTCTTTCTAATTGCTGCAGGTGTCGGGTAAGGTACATCCCAAAAGGGGCATTGAATTCTATGATGGGCCTGATGAGGGATGAATAAAGGGGCACGATTACCTCTCTTGATCTAGATGTGAAACCCTTCGTGATGAGGTGGGCTATGTAGAAGGTCTTTCTAACCACTTTGGCAATGTGGTTTTCAAAGGAGAGATTGCTATCAACTTGGGTCCCCAGGTCCCTAATAACTTTCTCTGTACTTAATGGGTTTCCACCTATGTGGTAATTTGTGGGCACATTGTTTTTGTCAAAGGGTATGACTATACATTTTTTGGCATTTAGCTTTAAACCATGGCGCTGGCAGCAGTTATCTGTCTCTGTGAGATCTTTTTGAAGGATGTTTGTGTCAGCTGGAGAGTCGATTATGGCGCCCAGTTTGCAGTCGTCTGCGAACTTGGTGAGCCATAGTCCTCCCACGTTTGCCTGTACCTCGGAAAAGTATATATCGAACAAGAGTGGTCCCAGGACAGAACCCTGTGGGACGCCACTTGTGACCGGTTTCGAGTCTGACATGGCTCCAGCAACTCTCACTCTGTGGGTTCTGTCTTTGAGCCAGTTTGCGACCCATCTTGTGACATAGGGGTTTATATTTAAGCTGAATAGCTTATCTATGATGCCCGAGTGGGGTATTGTGTCAAATGCTTTTGCAAGGTCCAGATAGGCTGTGTAGACTACCTTCCCTTCATCTATGGCTTTGTTGACTGTTTCAAAGAGGTCAACCAGGTTCAAAAGGCAGGATCTGCCCTTGACAAAGCCGAACTGGGTAGGATCTAGTGTCTGTAGGTCCCCAATGTCTTTGTTTATGAGCTCCACGATGATCCTCTCCATAGCCTTGCAGACTAAGCTAGTCAGGCTTATGGGGCGATAGTTTCCAGGGTCAGTAGAGGCTCCACCTTTGTGGAGTGGGACCACTGTTGCTGTACGCCATTCTGTGGGCACATATCCTGTAGTGAGGCTGAGATTGTATAGCTGTTTTATTTGAAGGATTAGTTCCTCTTGGAGTTCATGTAGGACACAACCTGGGATGCCATCTGGTCCCATGGAAGCAGTGTTTTTTGCTTTGGAGAGGGCAGCCTTCACCTGAGCATCAGAGATGTTTGGGAGGCAGCCCTCTGCCGTGATAGATACTTGCTCTTTTGGGGAAAGGGAGTTTGCACTGAACCTGTCTGCCAGGATATTGGCGATGTCTGTGGGTTCAGTGTATTTTTGTCATTTAGAATCAACTCAGAACAAGTCTGGGAGTTGCATCCCAGGTTCCTAACATAACTGAAAAAAGCCTTATGATTGTCTTTGGTGTCCTGTGCAATTTTTCTCTCGAAGCTGGCCTTGGAGGATTTTATGAGGGATCGTAATTTTTGCTAGTACTGATCAGAGATGCCTTCCCTATTAGGGATTTTGCTCTATCATGTAGTAGCTTCCTCCTTCTGCTGTACAGTTTATTTATGGCAGGGGTCCACCAGACTGGACGCCTGCCTTTGGATGATTGGGTCTTGGTTTTGTTTGGGATAGCATGATCCATGCATTCCTGGAGATGTCCGTAGAATGCGTTTATATAGGATTCTGCAGTTTGGGCCATAGTTTCCACTGGCCCTGGGGCCTTGAAGGATTCCACTTCGGTTTTGAGAAGTGAGAAGTTTGCTTTGAGAAGTTTTTCACTGTGGTTTTCTGGGCTGGGGGTGGGGTCGGGATGTGGACATCCAGTGAAATTAATTTATGGTCTGATCTTACCAATGAGGGATATACTTCTGGTGTGGAGCATAGAGTCCCCATGTTGGTAATGATCAGGTCTAGTATGTTGTCCCCTCTTGTGGGAGTGGTGACTAGTTGTTCCATAGCATTTGAGTTTATAATTTCCAGGAACCTTTGGGCTAAGGTGTTGGGGCTTGAGTAGTGCTCCCAGTCAATGCTTGGGTAGTTGAAGTCGCCCAATATAATGGTGTTCGGAGAGATCTTCATGTTCTCCAATGTTTTCAGGAAAGCCGAGTGGGATTCCTGACTTTGAGAGGGTGGTCTGCAGGATGCTATAAACTGAAAAGCAGTCTTGCCCACTGTTAGTTGCACATGGATGGTCTCCGATACTTCGTGCAATGCCACTAACCTGGAGGTGTAGATATCCTTGATAAATATGGAAACTCCCCCTCCTTTTGTGGTTCGGTCCGGGTTTTGGGGCTGAAAAGGATGATATGAGGTATAGCCTGGTAGTGCTGGGGTGCTCTCTGGAGCCTTGAACCAGGTTTCTGTCACTGCACAGTTATCGATGTTCTCCATACTGAGGAGAGCTTCGAGTGCATGCATCTTGAGGTTAAGACTTCTGGCGTTAAGCAGCATTACCCTTAGTTTCTTGTTCCTTGTGCTGTCTATGGGGGTGGGTTTGACTTTTAAGCCTTGCCTAAAAAAGGCACTATGGGGGTGGCAAGAGCCTTTGTCAATATCCGAAAGCCCAGTGGTGACAGGTGCAAGCCGTCCCTAGCGAAGCAACGTGGCTTGTCGAGCATGTCATCCCAGGCTGACAGACACTGGATCCCCTTTGAATGACACCAAAATTTTAGCCAATTGTTAAAATCGATCATTTTATCTTTGTACTGTGGCATCATTCTAGGTGAGGGTAAGATGCTGCTCAAGGTCAGGGTCATACCAGCCTGGGCTACATGATCAGAGAGCTCCTCTATGTCACTTTTCATGTAGTCCAGGGAGGTACGTCTCAGGTCATTCACACCAGCATGTACAATGACTGAGTCATATTTGTATTTGCTTTGGAGTGACCTGAGTGCTTGCGTTATGTGGTGGATCCTAGCACCCGACAGGCAGCTCACAGTGACCTTCTCTTTACTCAGCCTGGTGAGCGGGATGTCAGTGTGCCTGACAATAGAGTCACCTATTACAAGAGTATCAGGTGTGTTATTTCAGCCTTAAGGGCTGTGGCTGTTTGGCACACTGACTTTGTGGGCTATGTGTTGTGCATGTTTGTTTTGAGGTAGCGTTTGCTTGGATATCTGCTTTGGCGGTCTCTGTTGCTTAGGTAGATTTTTATTTAGAGCCTCCGAGTATGCTTTTGTGTATTTGTGTGTTTGGTTCGCTGATGTGGTGGGACTATGTGATACTGGAATTGTGTTGTGTGAGGTTACCTTCTCCTCCTGACTGGTTACACCAGTTTTGAGATGAGAGAGCTCAGCCTCCAGTTTGGCTAAGCAGTTGCATCTCTCAGATATATTTGAACCTGTTTGGAGGAGGAGAGGTTTGTCCGTGTACATGAGACAGTTGTAACATTGCCTCAAAATTCCCAGATTCACCAGCTGGACTGGAGAGGAAACCATGACTGACCTTTGGACATGCTAGAGTAATATAGGGAAACTGAATTTAAGACAGACCAATAGAGGACAGGGTAATCATAGAGAGTATAAGAGTAAGTAGTTCTTATGGTTTAATAGTACTAACTTGTAGGATTACTTAATTGGACCAGTGAAGGGCCTTAGAATGAGAATATGGTGCTTAAATTGAGACATAGAGCAGTTCTAAGGGAAAAAGTGAAGAGCAGACTTTGTGGAGCCAGGAATAGTTTAAACCCAATTAGGCGGCGCTGCCCGCTGTTGCGCTATGCACAAAAACGCGCAAAAGAGGGTTTTAAGAGAGGAAGATGAAGGAGTTTGGAATTTACCCAAAATGGTCAATAAAACTATAGTTTCAAGTCAGTAACCACTCCCACAGGGGCAGGCAGGCTGCTCAATGTTTTTCACTGCCACTGATCAACAGAGAGACTTCCCTTTAGCTCAAGCAAAAAATGGCCTCCAAGAAACTTACAAACAGTTCAAGAACAGCAAGCCTGTAACTGAACTTTTTTAAATCTCAGAAAAGTGGGAAAAAGCAAGATTTTTTATTTTTTGTTTTTCAGAGATAGCAGAGGTTCACAAGTATCAACAAGTTATAACAGTGCAGTAAATGACTCCACACAAGAGTGCTAGGCCAAAGACAGATAAAATGCAAGTTTTGAGAAAAAACGATTTTAAAAATAAGTGCAAACAGGAAATTCAGTAAACAGCTCTAGGTTGTGCTCTAAATACAGTTACTAATGCAGAAATCAAGTTTAACAAGACAGAAAATGCTCAAATTAGGCGGCTATGCAGAAAAACTTAGCAAATAAACAGAGGAAAAATACTTAAAATCTCAAAAGTGGCTCCTTTCTTCTCTCAGCATTTTCTCCTCTTGGTGGGTGCTTCACCAACAGCCAACAAGCCTGAAAAGATGGCAAAACCACGAGACAACTAGGTTTTAAGAGAGGAAGATGAAGGAGTTTGGAATTTACCAAAATGGCCAATAAAACTATAGTTTCAAGTCAGTAACCACTCCCACAGGGGCAGGCAGGCCAACAAGCCTGAAAAGATGGCAAAACCACAAGACAACTAGGTTTTAAGAGAGGAAGATGAAGGAGTTTGGAATTTACCAAAATGGCCAATAAAACTATAGTTTCAAGTCAGTAACCACTCCCACAGGGGCAGGCAGGCTGCTCAATGTTTTTCACTGCCACTGATCAACAGAGAGACTTCCCTTTAGCCCAAGCAAAAAATGGCCTGCAAGAAACTTACAAACAGTTCAAGAACAGCAAGCCTGTAACTGAACTTTTTTAAATCTCAGAAAAGTGGGAAAAAAGCAAGATTTATTTTGTTTTTTTCAGAGATAGCAGAGGTTCACAAGTATCAACAAGTTATAACAGTGCAGTAAATGACCCCACACAACAGGTATAGAATTTGTTTTTGTGGATCATTCACTGTAAGTTGATGTAACAGATTCTGGAATAATGCCTTCATCAACTGCCAATTTCAAAAACGAATACATCTCCTTTTTAAAATTAAACATGGGATCAATGGGCATATGCATATAATGCTGAGGTTTGGACAATTGTCCATTTCCCTCAGCCAGATAATAATCTGTATCCATAATAACAACAGCCCCGCCCTTGTCCGAAGGAGTGATTACAATGTTGGCATTATTCTTAAATTCAGTAAGAGCTTCTTGTTCCCCTATAGTGAGATTATGATGCAACATGCTGGAATGACACAACCTAAAGTGAAGATCTTTGAGAACAGCCTGCTGAAAAACACCAACATATTTATTCATGGGAGGCACAAATACTGATGTGACAAACTTGAATTCTGTGAATCTTTGAGAGGAGTCTCCGGAACCAAAAAACATTTCAAGGTTTAACCTGCGACAGAAATCTAAAACATCATTCACCATGATATTTTCATCAATGAAAAAGCCGGGGACATAATTAAGACCTTTATTAAGCAGTTTATTTTGTTTATCTGTTAACACAACAACTGTGAATGTTATAATCATATTCTACTGGGTCAACAACATTTTTAAGAATCCCTCTATTGTGCTTGCATTTGTGTTTCCTCCCACCCCTATGCCTGTTGGTTCTAAAGGGTGGTCAGTGTTTTGTGGTTTAGGTGTTGGTGAGGCCTGTGTGTTGAGATCATCTGTGTCAGTGGCTGATGACTCATCCCCATACGTACTACTTGGTTGAGTGGTTATCTTTCTTAAAATAGATCTAGGTCTTTTCCTCCTAATGTATGTAGTAGTAAGATCCCCCCCATCAGAAAATGTAACATTCCTTTGATGTTCAAAGGGCTTACCCCTTAAATAATCAGAGATATCCCCTATTAAATTTACGTATTTTTTTGTCTTTGATCTGTTTTGCAAAGGCCAGTAGACCTTTGGTCAATTTGTTGAGGCACGTAGTATAAATAGATTGCCCCTCATATTTTTCAAATCATCACAAAGTAGCCTGACTACACCAACATTTTCATCGATCATACATTCATAATAGTTGGCTAAAATTTCAGCAAAGGATAAAGAAGCCTTCTGTTGTGCTTCACGCTAATCCCCTGTTTGTGCATTTAACTTGCCAACCAAAGGCTGTATTTTCACCCTCAACCCCCTAGGGGTGATATTTTTATTAAGATAAGCCTTAAATAACTTAAGGTACCAGACGATAGTACGTAGGGTTTTCATACCTTTACCTAAATTCTGAAACAGTTGATTGCAACCGTCAACTGGATCCCTATCATCAATATCCAAATTATTTTCATCCTGACCAGATGGTCCAAACAGCCTAATGTCATACTTGTCGGCACAAAGGCCATGTAGAATTGAATCCACAGCCATGACAATAAGCTTCACAATCCCTAGTATCATTAGTATGTATCCCTACAATAATACCCAAAGTTTGTGCACTTTAAGATCCAAAAGGATAAATTGTAGTTCAAAATCAGTCTCAGGTATGTACAGCAGATGAAATACACTAACAAGTTATGGGATAATCCAAAACTACAATGATCCTTGAGAATGTCAGGGAATACTGACCAAATAAATAAAACAACGTGGCAAAAGCTACCAAAATTACCTGATATATAAGCCTTAAGACCAATGATATATAAGGTAGAATCCCACAGTGATGAAATATTAAATAAGTGTAGTGGGGAATAGTCCCAACAAGGCCCAAAAAATGGTACAAAACCTTAATATTCAGACCAGGCATTAGCTGGTCTAAATAATATAATCCCAAACATCAGATACACTCAAATGCCGATGGCTCAACATAGAAATGTAACCTTAGTCAAAATAAAAAACAAACCCTGTGGCATGAATCATTACAAATTGTGAGCTGACACGTATATCCTTCTACACATGTAAAAACTAAATCTTGTTTATAAATATTACAGTCTGATATGTATACATGCAAGTGACATCTCAAAAAAAACATGCTGTAATCCAAAGTCTCCAGAAAGTAATTTGAAAAATTAGTGTCCAAAAATTCAAAAAGAGTTGACCAAAAAGGCCTAATGAGACAGATCATTAGTCATGATTTAGCCAACATATCTATTGTTGTTGAAACACAATAAATATACACAAAACCTGCCCAAATCCACAAACCGAAATTTGCATCACAATTAATTCCCGTTCTTAAATACAGAAAATTGTTACCAAGTCCATAAGGCACTACAAAAGTGTGATATAGTCTAAAAGATCCAGTATGGGTCACAACAATGGAATCCAATCCAAAAAAAAACCCTATGAGATCCAAAAGGCTCATTAGAGCAAAGTGTGTCCACCATAATCCAAAAATCTTCTATGGTATACAAAACGATATCACCAATAGTCAATACTGTAGCAGTGCTCCAAACTCACAGCCAATCTGATGTACGAGACCATAATATAGATACTGTAGTGATTTATATCCCTGAAAAGAAACAAAACTTCACCAACAATGACAATGTTCCAATCACATAGCCAGCCCGATGTACGAGGCCCAATTCAGAACATGAAGCTGTAGTAAGTTATGTCCCAAAAAGGTATGTAACTGCACCAACAATTAATATAGTAGCAATGTTCCAATCTCGCAACTAGCCCAATATACGAAAACCTGATTCCAAACTAAAACCAGTATCCGGTATTAAGTTGTGACGCAGAAACAAATAGCTGTTAAAGAACATAACGACCCTGTAGTGATTTATGTTCCTAAGAAGAAATGTAGCTTCCCCAATAGTGACAATGTTCGAAGCACCCAGCCAACCTGATGTACGAGGCCTAATTCTGAGCATGAAATTGTAATAAACGTAACTTCACCAACAGTTAATACAGTAGCAATGTTCCAATCTTGCAGTCAGTCCGATATACAAGAACCTGATTCCAAACCAAAACTGGTATCCAGTATTAAGTTGTGTCCCAAAAACACATAGCTATTAAAGAACACAGTGACCCCTACCATCGAAGTTAACTGTATTGTCAGATTCACCACGACACGAAAAGTTGCTTGATTAAAAAAAAAAAAGAATATTTCCCTGAATAAAGTTCAAAAGCGGTTGTTGTTGTGGAAAACGTAACAGTCCTAAATAAAGCACGTGGCAGCCATCATCACTAACAAAGCGGACCACTCTGTAGCATCCATTGGAGAGTTACTCAAACATAGTAATGCTAGCTGTAAAAAATATATATGCCATAACCAAAGTCCATAACTTCAAAAGAAAGCCTGCCCAAGAAAAATAAGCTGTGTGTAACCCAGCCAAAGACACAGCTGATGCCAACACAACGGCCAACAGCGAAGAAGAAACCAGAATACAGAAGACAAACCCCTTCGCAAGTACGGCAGGTGCAAACGGCCAAAACAACCTGAATACAAACAAAGAGGCCAGCACCGAAATGTTATGCATTAGATATTAGTTTATTATCATAGCATCATACCAGTTTCGGCACACTTACCTTTTTCAGTGAATACACAAGCTATGACACAAAAGTACATATATAGTAGTTAAAACACAACTTCCTGTTAAGTCATTTCCTCCACTGTCATTATAAAAAATATACTGTTTACAGATGGCATTTAACCCTGGTGAGAATAGACCTCATAATTTAATAATCCAGTATTTTTCCTTGGTATTCAAAATGGAGTGCCAGCCTAATTTATTACTTTTGTCCCCCTGGATCTTACCTAGTACAGTAAAACGAAAATGGGCTACTTAATACCTCAGATGTCTGTTTATATGTATGCAATAAAATCCTTCTCTTTTGTTACAGTACTATAAGAAAACTGGCAAATAAATACACTACTGCAAACTTGTTTCCATGGCCACCTTAGGCAAGGAGGTGGAGGGTAGTACAGACAAACTAGAGAGGTCATAGATAAGGCTTGTAACTCAGAAACTACTAGATACGTTTTCCATCTATGTAAATGGCACTTTTGGTATGCACTGAAAATAGGCTATAAGCCTACTGGGACAAACCTTGTTGAAAAAAATAAATATAAAATAAATAAGCATTCAGTTTTATAATACTATCTCATCTCCACATCCGTATTTCCAAGTCTTAAGGATTCTAAAAATCGTACAACATTTAAGACTATTCCTTATCACTCACATGAAGCTCACTTAAGTGAGTCATCATCTGCATCTCATTAAGCATAGCTCTCAATTGTCCAGATTTTTGCCTCATATTTTTAGTCTGGCCCTCTTAAAATGTGTGGCTTTCTGGCAAATCACTGTGTAATGAAGTCACTAAATAATACCATACATTTAAGTTTCAGACTTCATATCCTTCAGAATGTGCATGCAAACACAAATACTGTTATTCTAGCAAATTTCTAAGTTTGTAAGAACAATATTTAAAATATGTACCTATTTTGGGGTCTTTTCTCATTATTTTAGGCTTTGTCCATATTTCTTGCAATAAGAGGTATGTTATTAAGGTTTCATTGACAATGTAGTCATGGCATATCCACCCTAACATTTCAATAGCAACTCTGTACAGGCATTAGCTGCTAGATTATTGTTTCAGTATTGGCAGTTCATTGCTCAGAAAGCAATGCAGCCAATAAACTACTGAGTATGTATATAAGGGTCATGACAATCTATTGGAATAGATGAAGGATTTAAGAACTTTAATTTTCCTGATCAGAAATATTTTGGCCCCTTCCAGTTCAGTGATATGCTTCTTATTTATGCGCTGCAAATTGTGCAAAAATTGGTTCTAGATGATTCAGTCATATTGACTAATGTCGCCAAAAAATGGGCACGAGTATTTGCCGATAAATGGGTTGAGGGCATGGCCTACTCCAGGGGGCCATGCTAATGGTGGGAGGGATATGTGCCCCTATTGGCCAATGTGTGCCTGCTAAAAAGCCCACTACCCTGGGTCAATAAGTTATCAACTTGCCAGTGTCCAGTTGCCAAGTTTGGGATGCCTGGCATAGCAGAAGCTGGACATAAAACTAGTCAACTTTCCAAGCATGAACTAAGGACTGCTACACTCGATACAGGTTTACTGACAGGAAGCAGCTTAGAAGTGGATGATGTGATGGTATGGGGGAAGCTGGCCATTCTATGTATCCAGGAGATTGAAGGGCAGTAGAGCAAAGCCACTTGGCTTGGAATCCGGAGTCTACTACTCAGGAGGATGACAGACGAAGTGTTGTAGGAATTGTGTTGAGGAACAGTTTTCAGAAGATAGTGAGGGATGCCATCAGAATTAGTGAAATACTCATGGCAATCACATTCCAGTGTAAGGCCAAGGCACTATTTATAATCTCAGTCTATGTCCCACAGCAGGGTTGTGAAAACAAAGTAAAGAGTGCATTCAGACAGCAGTTGCAGGGCCTGCTACATAAAGCAAAACAACATGAGCTAGTGTTGGTAATGGATGACCTGAATGCACATATCAGGACAGACAGAACAAGATATGATGATTGCCTGGGTCCACATGGGTGGGGCAACAGGAATAAAGAAGGAGACAATTCTAGACTTCTATCTGGCAAAAGGTCTGATGGTGGCCATGGTTCAACAAGAGAGATGGTCACAAGATCACATACAAGTGTGGTCAACACGCAACTCGGATACACTTCCTCTTAGTAAGGAAAGGGCAGCGGAGTAGGAGCAGTGATTGTAAAGTGATCCCAGTGAAACAGTCAACCCACAGCATAAACTACTGGTTGCCATAATTAGCTGCAAGCAGTGGTCACAGAAAACAATAAGGTCAGAGACAAGGCTGAAGACCCAGAAGCTTACTGGAGAAAAAGCAAGAGTTCAAGGAATTACTTGGAGCTCTGGCTCCTCAGAAAGAGGAAGAAATAGGTGGACTTGAAGAAGAATAGCAATACCTCAAAACACCATAGGCGAGGACTACAGAACAGATATGCGGCACCACCAGGTACAGAAACAAGGCACATAAGGAAAGCTGGTGGTGGGATGCAGAAGTCCAGGAAATCATTAAAAGAAAGAAAGAAGGAATGCAAGAAAAAGTGGAAGATAGAAAGGATGGACCAGGCCAAGAACAAAAACTGGATGACTAACAAAATGGCTAAAAAAATGGGGTTGCTATAGCAAAAAACAACACATCAGAGACACACTGTCAAATTCTGGAAAGTGCCGCAGTAAATGACACAAAGAAACTCTTATCAGGATACAAGGTAAAGACAGAGGACAAAGGCAGATGGAAGGAATATTCCCAGCAGCGCCTGAATGAAGAAAACCCCACAGAAGCTGTACTGCCACAGACATGGCCTATGGTTAAAGAAGAGAAGCAGCCCACCCTAAAAGAAGTAAGAGTAGCACTAAGGAAAACGAAGTCAGGGAAAGCAGAAGCTTAGATGGGGTCACAGCAGATATGATCATTGTTGGGTGAGACAGGGGAGAATTGGCTCCTGAGGGTACTCGTAGCACTACGGAGAGAAAGGTGAATCCCAAATGGCTGAAGAGTAAGCATACTACTGTCAGTGGTCAAGAACAAAGGGGTCATTCACAACTGTGGTCAGTACAGAGGTATCAAACTCATATCAGACTACATGGAAGTTCTGGAAAGGATGACTGACAACTGAATATACCAAGAAGCAGAAAATAGGATGGAAGATGAGCAGTTCAAATTCAAATCGGGATGCAGCACAACCAGCCTGATGTTTGCAGTGAGCCAGATAGTTGAGAAGAAACTAGATATGAGGAAAGAGTCTAACTGAGCATTACTAAACGTGGAGAAAGCATATGACAAGGTGTCAAGAAAGCTGATTTAGACAGTCTGGCAGTGGTCTGAAGTCCCAGAAACATTGGCAGAACTTGTGCAAGCTATGTACAACAACCCAATGATTCAAGTACAAAAAGTGGGCATTCCCCATACGAGTGAGGGTGCATCAGGTTTCAGCTCCAAGACCACTGGTGTTTATTACGGTGATGGACAACATCAGCAAACAGGTCAGAGGAGACAGATCAACAAAACTGCTGTATGTAGATGATGTGGCATTACAGGCAGAATCTGAGCAAGAACTTCAGCAAAGGGTAGGGGAATGGAGTGCAAAACTGACAGCACATGGGATGAAACAGAGTACAGATAAAACAGGTGTAATGGCAGTAAATGGGAAAAATCAGAAAAAATGAAAACTGAAATAGAAAGAAAAACAGTGGAAAAGTTAACAATTTCAAGTATCTGGAAGGGATGGTTGAGGAGAATGCACGTATCAATGAGGAGGTCATAACTAGTATCAGAGGGACTGTAGCCAACTGGCACAAAGTGTCAGCAGTAGCATATGACAGAATAATGCCAAAGAAGCTGAAATGTAAGGTGTACAAAACAGTGGTGTGACCAGTATGGTACAGAAACCTGAGCAGTAAAAGCAGAGCAGTTGAGTAAGCTAGAGGTGATGGAGATGAAATGCCTGAGATGGTGGTGGGATGCACGCTGTGGGGAAAGCCAATGAAATGAGGACAGAGCAAAAGCTGAAGTAGTTCCAATAGTAGATAAGGTCAAAAACAGATTATGGTAGTTCAGGTACATGTGCAGAAAAGCAGAACACAATCTGGTGAAGATAATTTGGGAGAGAAAGGAAGAAGGCAAGAGGAAACGAGGGTGTCCAGCAAAGAAACAAATGGATTATATCAGACAAGACCTGTGCCAGTTAGGCATGACTATAGAAGAAGGTAGGACAGCGACACTGAATTGAAGCAAATGGCAACAGTTAGTATGACACCCCAACTCTATGTAGGGGGTTGATGATGATGATGACGATGCATGAGTAGATAATAGTTTACAGCTTGAAGTTACCACGGAATTTATTCAACTACACTTCTGGGATACTGGCTTGGAAGTCTCCAAGAAAGCCAAACAGAAGAGGGCTGGCATTGATCCCTTTGGTATCTCCAGTTCAGAGATGGCATGTGGTATGAGCAACTTTCATATCTTGGTATCTTCTGGATAGCCACTTTGCAAGCCAATGGAAAACATGAGTTTATATTAAGCTTACCTAATTTTCAATAATACCAGCATGGGGTACAGTATCAGAACCATTTGTCAGGTTGTCAGCTACATGGTGTACAGAGATAAAGACCCGACTACAGCACTGGCAAACAGAATTCATTTAGTGGTTTGGGTGGCTGTAGAAGCTCGCTGGACAGGATGAAAGCAAGTGGTCACAGTAGGCTCTTCAATCCTGGGTGGAGGGAGGTGGACCTTGTTCACCACATGGGTGACACCTATTGAGGAACTCAGTGTGGTACATCCAGTGGGCTCTAAGTCTACCCAACCAACTGTCCCAGCGTATCTGCAATGTAAGGCAAGGGTCACTCAGCATGTAGAGATACACTTCACAATGAAAGCCATCAACTGCAGAGTTAAGAACAGCTGCTGAGGGGCTGCTCCCAGGGGAAGAAGGTAGGGCACTCCACAGTTCAAGCAAGCTGCCCCACTTCGTATAACCAAACTCTCCCTAGGGGAAACAAACGGACAATTGGGATTCCTCAGCAAGAACGAAGGAGCCATAGGGCTCTTACCTAACCTAGCCTATGAATGCGGAGCTCCATTCCCCACACCCAGAATGATTGGGCTGCCCTCTCTGCAGGTCAAGGAGCCATTAGGCGAGACATTTCAGGGTCGACATAAGCAGCGTCCATGCCCTCTTTATCCTTTCAAAAGCAGCCTGCTATGTTCAAGAACTGGGAATTTCTCTCTAAAAAAAGAAAAATAAAAAACAAATCCAGGAGCTCCAAGGGACCAGAACCAACTCTCCAAATTCAGATTTATTAACACAGTTTTTAAAATGAATAAAATCCACCAGCAAATACACTGTCAAAGTATAGTGTAGCACTTTCGTCAATTAAAATATGACATCATCAGAACCATACGGAAAGGAACAGCTGAGCAATATATATAAATTAAGAAACAATCACACACATTCTAACAACCAATCATAGGTCTGGTACATTTAAATTAAGAAAACATGTTCATAATTCATTTAAAAAACATAAGTATAAAAATGAACAAACATAAAATTTACAAACACGCAAAATTTTAAAGATGTTTAAAGGTGTTTAAACTTTCTGTGATCTGTTCTTTAATTCACCAACTATGGAGATTGTCTCATTTAAACCAGGGAAAACTGCTGCATTGAACCTAAGTTGCCAAAACATTTCCCTTGTTAATAACCTGTTTTTCCAGTCCCCACAGTATGGTGATATGTTTATTTGTTCCACTATAAAAAAAAAAAGAAGTTATATACTTACCATAACATTCCAGGTTTGTAGTCCGTCTCACCTTTATTCTTGCTGGATGGGTTCGGAGACGATATTCGGCTCTGACTCGGCCGATACTAATGCTCAAGAGCTTTTTACTGGCTCGAGGCTAGTCCCTAACCCATGGTGCCTCACGGCAAATCCCCAGATCCAGTTTGCAAGAAAGTAATAAATACCTATTGAGTAATAATAAGAAAGAAGCTGTAAAATACAGGAAGAGATTAGAAACATAATCCATTCCAGGTGGACAATAAAGAGCAAAGTCAGACAGCCCCAAAGGAAAGGCCCACTAGATCCCCCAGAAACAGGAAGGGGTTGGAGACGCAAGAATATAGGCGAGATGGACTACAAACATGGAATGTTATGGTAAGTACATAACTTCTTTATGTTATGTAGTCCTATCTCGCCGTAATTCTTGCTGGATGGGACAGCATCCCTAGCACCTTTAACCCAGGTGGCTCAAGCGAACAGACTCTTCAGCACAGTGTACCCAAAGGATGACCTGTCCCGGGAGGCCAAATCCAATTTGTAATGAGTGACAAACATATATGGTCTTGCCCAAGTAGCTGCTACACAAATAGTATCAATTGGGAGCTTAGATCTAAAGGCGCATGAAGTAGCTACAGCCCTAGTAGAGTGACCTTTAGCTTACCAGCTTGTTGATAAGCAAAGGATATGCAATCCGAAAGCCATTTTGAAAGAGTAATTTTTGAAACAGGTAAGCCTTTTCTTTTGTCAGAAAAGGAAACAAAAAGTTGATCAGATTTCCTGAATTCTTTGGTCCTGTGAATATAGAATCTGAGTATCCTGTTGACATCTAGCTGGTGTAGTCCATACTCTGATTTATTAGAGTGGTTTGGAAAAAATACAGGTAGCTCAATGGTAGTATTCAGGTTGTGTTCTGAGCATACCTTAGGGAGAAAGGAAGGGTTTTGTCCTAAGAGAGACTCTATCCTTCCGAAAGATAATGTAAGGAGATTGAACAGTTAGTACTTGAAGTTCTGAGACTCTCCTAACCGATGTTATAGCTACCAGGAACAGGGTTTTCCATGACAACAATTTTAAGTCTGACAACGAGGGTGGTTCAAAGGGTGCAGACATCAAAGATGAAAGGACTAAATTTAAGTCCCAGGGTTCTAAAGGTTGTTTTACTGGGGGCCTAAGAAGAAGAACTCCTTTTAAGAAGGTTTTACAGAGGGAGTGTTGCATGATTGGATTTCCCATGAAACCAAAATGGAAACTGGAAATGGCAGCTAACTGAACTCTAACTGTAGCGGCTGTCGCTCTTTCATGAAAAATTGTTGTTAGGAAGGATAAAATGGATTCTAAAGGAGCTGTAAATGGATCTAAGCCCCGGTTTGTAGCCCAAAGGGAAAACCTTTTCCATTTGCTAGAATACAGTTTCTGAGTGGAAGGTTTATGGGATGAAATTAGGATGTGTTTGACCATTGGAGATAAGGGAATGCACCTGGCTATATGTGGAACTGGAGCAGCCATACTGTCAATTTGTGGGTGTGGATGGAGAGGTGGAACTGTCCTGACTGATAAATCAGGAGATCTGGAGATGGATCCAGAATCCATGGTTCCTCCAAAAGGTAGGGCCACAGGAAAGGAAACCAAACGTGTCGAGGCCAGTAAGGAGCAATGAGAATCAAGGAACCCCTCAACTGTCTTGCTTTCTGTATTACTTTGGGTATGAGTGGAAAGGAAGGAAAGGCAGAGAGAAGTCCCGGGGGCCAATCGTGAACTAGAGCATCCCTGGATGACATCCCTGGATGGGGAATGAGGGCAAAGTAGCTGCTGCATTTGGTGTTCAGGTGAGTGGCAAATAGATTGCAGCAAGGCTGGCCCCATTTGTGAAAGATCTCTTTCGCAACCATTGGATTCAGGGACCATTCATGAGGCATCAGAATTACTCGGCTGAGTTTGTCCGCTATTACGCTGGATTTCCCAGGGATATGCATTGCTATCAGGAAGCGTTGAGTATCCATCACCCATTTCCAAACTCTTAAGGCCTCTCTGCAAAGTGGGTAAGACATGGTTCCCCCTTGATTATGTACCACACAACCAACATGTTGTCTGACTGAATCTCAATCGTTCTAGTGGGAAGGGAGCTGTGAATTGCTTGCAATGCATATAGCACCGCTCTCATCTCCAGAACATTGATGTGTAAGTGGCTCTCATGGTTTTGCCAAGTGCCTTGGACAGTCTTTCCCAGATAATGCCCCCCCACCCTATCTGGGAAGTGTCCGTGGTCAAAACTGCTTTCTCTTGGGGAGGAACAAGTGAACGACCTATGACAAGTTGCTTTGTGTGTAACCACCATGTCAGATCCCTTTTGCATGCGTTTGTTATTAATATCTGGTGAGATAATGGAAGGTCTTGCATCGACCATTGTGCAAACTGCATCCACTGGAGAATCTTCATATGTAGACGAGCAAGAAGGACTACTCTGGCCTGGACTCTGTTTGTTTAATAAGGATCTGATCTGACTGCGTAGAGATTTCACTCTTTCCTGAGTTAGCTTTACTAACATGGTGGTTGTGTCTACTTCTAAGCCCAGATATACAATATGCTGCGAGGGAGATAAGACTAACTTTTGTAAGTTGACAATGATGCCTAGGCTGGCGCACAAGGATAGAGTCGCGTCCCTGGTCCTTATGAGTTGATGCTTGGTGGTAGCAGTGAGAAACCAGTCGTCTAGCTACGGAAGCACCTGGAATCCTTGACATCTCAGGTGAGCCGTTACCACTGCCATGTATTTGGTAAACACTCTGGTGGCTGTAGTGAGGCCAAAGGACAGTGTCCTGAACTGAAAATGGCTGGCTCCCAGCCAGAAGCGTAAGTGTCTCCTGGAGCACCTGTCCATTTTGATGTGGAAGTACGCATCCTGGAGATCGATTGAGCACATCCAGTTGTCTTTCCCAATAAAGAGTGATCATTTGGAACTTTGATTTTCTTACATGCTTGTTGAGCCTGCTGAGATCTAGAATTGATCTCCAGTCCACTGTCTTTTTTGGAACCAAAAAGAATCGAGAGTAAGTTCTGGATCTTACTTGCTCTGCGGGGACTTCTTGGATGACTCTTTTTTGTAGCAATGAGATGACCTCTGATGTTGCACGGTCTAGTCGGATGGGTGGTACGTCTCGAAGAGACCGGTCTGTTGGGGGTTCGGAAATAAAGGGAATCAGGTAACCTCTGGATATTACTGTGTGTACCCAAAGATCTTGAGTGATACTTAGCCAGGTGATTGGGTACAGCGATATACGACCCCCGACTGCCTCCAGAAACTGACAGTCGGGCAACCCCTCAGAGTTGATGGAAGGGACAATCAGAGAAAGCTTCTCTGTCTCCCTCATGTTGCTGACCTCCTCTGCCGCGAGGGTGGCGTCTTCCATTATATCCTCCTCCTCTGCCCTTGGGGGAGGGTTGACCTTGTGCCTGAGGAAAACCTTTTTAGGATATGAGGAACCACATTTTCCCTCCTGTATTACCCTTGGGATAGGGTCTAGACGGGAAACAGAAATGGACTCCAACAGCAGATAAGGTTTTTCCTTCCTGCTCGCATCTAGTCAAAGTCTTTCACTTGGGGTCCAAAAAGAGATGAAACATCAAAGGAAACGTTAGTGAAGGAAGACTTGAAGAATTCCTTAAAATTACAAAGACGCTTCCACAAATGTCTCCTGAGGGCTATTCTTGCTGCGGCTGCCCTGCACGCTCCATCTGCAGCATATGAGATCAGCCACATGGAGGAGTTAGCTATGGAAGTAAGGGTGGAGAGCTGCGCGGAAACCTTGTCCATGGAACCCGGAGCTACTGAACCCTGGAGGGTATCTCCTAACTCTTTCAGGAGATCCCTCTGCAGACGAGTGAAATGAGTCAGGTAATTCAGCGATCTTAATGTAAATGCTACTGAAGAAAAGTACGCTTCCCGTACCTATCCATCATCCTGGACTCCTTGTTAGGAGGATGGATATTAGAAGACATCTCAGATAATTCCTTCTTGGTGGCCGCTGCTACCACTATTGCATCAACTGGAACTCCCTTGCTAAGGAAAGACTTATCTTCAGGTGCTGTCATACATTTGTTTGGCCTCCTCGGGACAGCTTCCACTGAATCTGGAGAGGTCCATGCTTTCTGCAAAATGACCCCCAAAAGTTGGTCATAAGGTGGTGTCACCCAAGAGGTGAAAGGTTGGAAGCCAAATGCCTCGATACACTGATTCATCCTCAGTAGAGTTAGAGGTCTTCCAATCACCCCTCTGTCTAAGGATTTCTAGGATGTCAGAGCAGGAGACATCCTCAGAGGGATATCTAGGGGACCCTTCTGATTCCTCTAAATCAGTGTCTGATGTGACAGACTCAGGGGAGTCGACATGTTTCATCTTACATAACCTCTTCCGAAGGAGCTCTGCAATGGGATAATCTGGGGAGGTCTCGGAAGAGGGGGTGCCTCCAATGGGGGCCACTTGGGCCTCTGGTTCCCTATGCTCTGGGGGTGGCAGGGGGGAAGAGGTTGCTGTCTGCTGCTGGTGGGACACAGGTTCCAAAGGAATGGCTTTGGCAGAGGATAAAGCCTTCTCTACAGCTTCGAAAGCCCTTCCCCCTACTCCAAAGAAGACCTCCGCTCTGAGGGGGCAGATGGTCAATTCCTAGCAAAGAGGGAACGGCTCCAAAGCAGAAGTGGGAGCAGAGCCGAGACTCTGAGAGGGAGGGTTGGTTCCGAAGAGAACCCAGGGTGACTGCCCCCCTCAGAGTCGACATGAGAGTGTCTGCTCCCAGAACCCTTGGCTCTAGACTGAGCCATCGAGGATAGAGTAATTGGCTCAGAGGAAACAGGTTGAATCCCCGGAGCCGAAGGGTCGAAGACAGAGGAACCTGATGTAATAAGCTCCGAAAGTGAACCAGTCGGAGGAGGAACAGTGACCGGTACGGGGGACGGCTCGAGACATTTCGGTCTGGAGGGGTCAATTTTCTTAGCCAGAGCTGGATCTGAAAGCAACTTCTTCACCACCCTATGAATGTCCTCATCTGATAGGGTCCTGGAGGATCTGGTGGAGACTGAAGGAGACCTCCTTCTCTCCAAAATAGGAGATCTCAAAATAGGAGATACAGTCTCGATGTCAGGCAAAACCTTTGGTACAGAAGACTGTCTCGGAACCGATGGAAAAGACTGCACTGAAGATGAAGCAGAGTCGGAACCGGAACTCCTTGGTTCCGACGCTTTAGACTTTTTGGTCGGCTTCAAAGTCGGGGCAGATGATTTTCTCTTTGAAGATTTTGGAGCTGCCTAACCAAGTTCCAGCTGTTCCTGGAAGGAACTGGTCATGAGACCCCTGTCAATAAGCTTTCTCTTCCTTTCGTTTAACACTCTTGTACTAAAAGCGTGACAGAAGGTGCAAGGTTCCTGTAAATGGGCTTCACCCAGACAATATACGCAACTGGTGTGGCTGTCTGTAAGAGACATTTTCTGCGCACACCTGTCACATTTTTTGAAGCCCGAAGGGCAATGATCCTTGTAATCCTTATCTTTATCTTTAGACATAGTTAAAGACTAAAAAATAAAAGTGTAAGGTAGAATTTTTTTTTATATAACAGTCACACAAACACACACAAAGGAAAGGCCCTCTAACTTAAACGGGCACTACAGCCCTCTAATTTAAACGGGCCGTACAGTCCTAAGGGGGAATAGGGGTTGAAAACTTTCAAAAAACAGAAGCACAATACAGAAGAAACTATTAAAATATATATATATATATATATATATATATATATATATATATATATATATATATATAAAACAGAAAAAGGTGGTAGAAAAGGATTAAATAAGTAAAAAAATCGTTCTACTTAGCCAACGAGCCAGTAAGACACAACCTCGAAACTTTTGCGGCAAACATGATCTGGGAATTGCCATGAAGCACCATGGGATAGGGGCTGGCCTCGAGCCAGTAAAAAGCTTTTGAGCTTTAGTAGAGGCCGAATCGGAGCCAAATATCAGCTCCGAACCCATCCAGCAACAATTACAGCAAGATAGGACTACATAACATTGTAAACTTCTCAAATCCTGAACATATTAATGAATGCCTTTCTAATACGCTTTTATTATCGCTGATCTGAATACTATACATATGTTGGTAAATGCGTTTATTAAACAAATTATTAGTCTTGCCAATATATAAAAGGCAGGAAATTTCGTGTAAACTGCAAAGTATATCACTCTTTCTGAATAGCAATTAAACCTTCTGCCTCGGCATAGTTTTTAATTTCATCAAGTAACCAGCCTTCATAGTTGCACTCAAATGCGTAGGAAAACTGTAATTCAAATGGGTTTATTTACTAAAATGTCCTTAAAATTACTGTTTCTTTTAAAAGTAAATGCAAGTTTAATGTAACCCCTCATCATCATTAATGATAAACCAGTTTTTCCTATCTTCTGTATTTCTTCATAACTATCTTCTGTATTTCTTTCGAATCTAAGGAATAGTGCAAGACCATGTTCGTATTTAAATCTAAACAACCTTCTTTATTAACCAACCCTTTTTCATTCTTATAAAAACCTTTTCTTTTAATGTGGGCATAAATATCTTTATGCTTACTCCAAATATGTTCTGCTAACTCATCTACCAAAGAAATAGGGTAGTTTCATTCTACAAACATAATTTTTAGGGTAATAAATTCCTCATGACAAATATTATCATCCGAGGTAAGTCTCGACACCCTAAAACTGACTTTTAACTATCCTCTTTTTCTGGTGATACAGGTGGCAACTGGAGAAAAATAAATATGAGTTGCAATGTGTAGGCTTTCTATATATCCTTGTTTCAAGATTACCCATATTTGGCCATACAACTTTAATGTCCAAATAGGTAATTTCGTTGGCATCTATATAATGTGTAAATTCTAGAAAGTCAGTACTTAAATCCATCTGCCTTAACAGTTCATTAAATTCATCAACACTACCATTCCATAACATAAGCAAATCATCTAAATATCTATAATATGCTTTACAAAGCTTGAATAGAGGTAGTTGAAAAAAGGTAGTTAGTTCCCATTTTAATAGAATTCCACTGGCAAATACAGGGGTGCAAACTGCGCCCATAGCAGCCCCTGAACACTGTTTGTAATATTCACTGCAAAAAAACAGAAAATTGTTAGACAGGACAATATCCATAAAATCGTGCACTAAAATTTCATCATTATCGGAGAGCCCACCATAGGTTTGAACAATCTCATCAAACCAAGAAAGTCCAGTTTCCTATGGAATTACGGAAAAAAGGTTTTTAATATCACATTATCAAAAAACAGGAATCCTGATCTAAATATCTCAATTTAACCAATAAATCCCAAGAATCACGTATAATGTGTGTAAAAGGCTCCACAGTGGTCTGCAAAGCTACACTACAGGGAGATAAGGCAAAAGATAACTGGTCTGCAGGCCAAGTAGCGGCCAGACAGAATCACAAAGTGTAGTCTGAGGAATATTTTTACTTTGTTTTTTTCTTAGATTTGATTGGGGGCTGTGAGTACCAGAGTTGGGATCCATCAAGTAAGGGGAGTGAGTAACAGCCAGAATAACAAATTGACTAAATTGGATATATATCACAATAAGTACTTAAAGTTTCTAGTAAGAAGCAAGTCACCACACAACTGAACTCTGCCAAACTGTCTTATCACAAAAACTTTTTGAAATGTGTTCGCCATTCCTTTACATACAGTGGATATAAAAAGTGTACACACCACTGTTAAAATGCCACTTTTTTGTGAAATATAAAAAAAAGAGACCACAATAAATCATTTCAAAACTTTTCCCACCTTCAGTGTGATCTATAACCTGGACAATTAAATTGAAAAACAAACAAATCTGTTAGGGGAAAAAAATATAAAAAATAAAAAAAACATACAATAAGCTGGTTGCACAAGTGTGCACACCCTTAAACTAATACTTTGTTGAAGCACCTTTTGATTTAATTACAACATTCAGTTGTCGTGGGTAGGAGTCTATCAGCATGGCACATCTTGACTTGGCAATATTTGCCCACTGTTCCTTGCAAAAGCATTCCTAATCTGTCAGCTTGCGAAGGCATCTCTTGTGCACAGCCTTCTTCAGGTGACCCCACAGATGTTCTATCGGATTTAAGTCTGGGATCTGGCTGGGCCATTCCAAAAAAAGAAGTTATGTTCTTACCATAACTTTCCATCTGTGTTGTTCATTTTCATTCATTCATTACAAATGGGTGTCGGTTCCATCCTCGGAAAATACAGTTGTATACTCTTATCATAAATGTAGATGTTCGAGTGTATTCACTGTTGCAGTCATTACATTTGGGTAATCTGCTAGCAGGTTGCCTTCAGTTGGGTAATCTTCTGGCAGGTTGCCCTCAGTCGGCCTGAAAAACAAAGTCTTGGGTCCTGCGTCGGTTGCTGTCTCCTCTTCCATGACGTCAGGTTGTCAAGTGTATAAAACATGCAGCCGATGCCATTTTATTCAGCTTTTCTTGCCCCAGATGTCAGGCGCCCCCCGAATGAGGAGCAAAAAAAAAAATATATATATATATATATATATATATACACATATATATAAAAACAGAAATGTATATGCAAATGCACTTTTAGCAACATAAACTTTACCTTCATCTAAAAGCAAATACACCACCAAAGGCTTTAGAATATAGTGAAGGAAAAAGAAGTTATAGAAAAGGGGGATGGCAGGTGGGTAACCCGGACTGCAACAGTGAATACACTCGAACATCTACATTTATGTTAAGTGTACACAACTGTACTATGTTCTTCGTGTTTCACTGTTGCAGTCATTACAATTGGGTAGAATCCCAAAGCTATGGATGGGAGGATGGGACTAGATAGCATTAGGAGTGGCTATAAGGCCCTGCAGAACTGCAGTGGCAAGGCCTGCCCTGGATTTGGACAAAAGAGGCAACAAGACTGGAGAAAATGGCATGTTATGACTGCAGCTGTATGCACGATGAACATCTGCAGTGGCAAAGCCTGCCCTGGATTTGGACAAGAGAGGCAAATGATAATGCTTTGTGAAGGTATGAACCGAGCTCCAAGTAGCAGCTTCTAGAATGTCTTTGGTTGGAACTCCTCTGAAAAAAGCTGCTGTGGTAGAGGCAGCCCTGGTGGAATGTGACCCAATCCTCTTGGGCACAGGTTTTCCATGGTGCAAGCAGCAGAAACAAATGCAGTGGTTTATCCACTTAGAAATAGTCTGCTTTGATATAGCCTTCCCCTCTGATCCTGCAACAAATGCCACCAGTAGTTGCTCAGACCTTCTTAGAGATTTGGTCCTGTTTAAGTAGAATCTTAGTTGTCTGTGTACATCCAATGAATGCAGAATCCGCTCCCCCTTGTTCTGCGGATTTGGGTAAAAGGTTGGCAGGTGATTTGTTTGGTTAAGAGCCACACTGGATACCATCTTAGGCATAAAAAAAAGATTGGTCCTGAGGAACACCCTGTTCGGGTAAAATGTAATAAAAGGCTCCACAGCCATGAGAGCCTGTAGTTCTGAAACCCTTCTTGCTGAAGTGATTGCCAATAGGAAAGCTGTTTTCCAAGTTAAAAATTTTATATCTGCAGTAGCTGCTGGTTCAAAAAGACGCAGGGTGAGTTTTTCCAGCACAAAATTGAGGTCCCATGCAGGAGGTGGTGATCTTCTGGGAGGCCATAGATTTTTGGCCCCTCTAAGATACTGTTTAAGCAGAGGATGAGAAAAGAGGGGAAGCTCCATGTTGTAATGGGCTGAGATGGCAGAGGCATGGATTTTTACTGAAGAAAAAGATAGGCCCTTGTCAAGCATCTCAGTCAAATACTGTAAAATCTGTGGGATATTTGGCTTTGCTGTGTCCGTTCCTTGTGCTTGGTTCCAAGTACAGAATCTTTTCCATTTATCCGCATAATATTTTCTAGTACTAGGCCTTCTGGCTTCCAAAATGACATCCATCACAGATTTACTGAGAGGTGTTGTTTGAATAATTAAACGATCAGCCATGCTGCAAGGTCCAGAGTTTGGAGCAGAGTGTGCAGAATTTGATTGTTCTGTTGAGTGAGTAGATGAGGTATTTGAGGCAAGTACCAAGGAGGGAGTTGAGATATATTCCTTAAAATTGGGTACCAGTGCTGGCGAGGCCAGTCCAGAGCATTTAGGATCATTTTTGGTTTTTCCTGTCTGACCTTTAATAAGACCTTGGAGAGAAGAGGCAGTGGTGGAAAGGCATAGACTGATAGGTTTTTCCAACTGAAGGATAGGGCATCCACTTTCCATGCTTGTCTGTGATAAGTCATTGTGCAGAAGTTGTCCAGTTGATAGTTTTGGGGAGAGGCAAATAGATCTATGTCTGGGCTCCCCCATTTCTGTGTTACCATGCTGAAGATTTGTGGTTCCAGTTTCCACTCATGCAGGTCCATAAGATTTCTGCTTAGGTCGTCTGCCAGAGTATTTTGTTTTCCTGGCAGGAATTGAGCTTGAAGATGTACTTGGCAAGTCAAAGCTGTGCTCCACAATGCCATGGCTAGTCTGCAAAGGGGGTAGGAATGTGCACCCCCCCTGCTTGTTTATGTACCACATAACCGTGGTGTTGTCCATCTTTATCAGTAGTTGTCCTGGATGAAGTAAGTCCTTGAAGGCTGTCAGAGCATTCTGAACAGCCAGCATCTCTTTCTGGTTGATATGCAGGTGCATCTGTTTTGGGCTCCATTTGCCCTGAATGCATCTCCCCGCCAGGTGGGCCCCTCAAGCATAGTCTGATGCATCTGTAGTTAGGGTTTGGGTGGCAGGGGGTAGAGTGAATGACAGTCCCTTGTTTTGGTGACATGTCTCTGCCCACCAAAACAACTCCTGTTGTAGGCAGGGAATGAGAGGAATCATTGTTTCCAGACTGTGACAATGTTGACTCCATAAACATTTTAGGTACCATTGAAGTTTCCTCATGTAGTCCTGCATATGGAATTAGTAGAATGCAGGATGCCATGAACACCAAAGCCTGCAGAATTTGTCTTGCAGATAACTGAGTTTTTGTTGCCATCTCTTTGAAGTATGTTGTCAGTTGCCTTTGTTTGTCTGGCGTAAGGTAAGCCATCTGGGCAGTTGTATTCAAGCTTGCACCCAGGAATGTAATTATTTGAGAGGGTAGCAGTTGGGATTTCTTTTCATTTATTGTGTACCCTAGGCATGTTAGAAGCCTTTTTACAAACGCCAGATGTTGAAGAAGAGTGTCCTTGTTCTCTGCTTGAATGAGACAGTCGTCCAGATAAGGATAAATTTGTATGCTTCTTTGTCTGCAGAATGCAATTACTGGTGCCAGGCACTTTGTAAAGACCCTGGGTGCAGTAGATAAGCCAAAGGGCAGTGCAGAGAATTGGTAATGCAAAAAGCCTGCCTTGAAGCGGAAGTATCGTCTGCACGATTCCCTTACTGGGATATGCAAGTATGCCTCTTAAGTCTAGAGTCACTAACCAAGCGTTCCTGCCCAGCATAGGCAGCAGATGTTGCAAAGTCAGCATTTTGAATTTTGGATTGTCCAGAAACGTGTTCAAAATCGATAAGTCCAGAATTGGATGCCAGGCATTGTCTTTTCTGGGTACCAGGAACAGCCTTGAATAAAACCCTTGTCCTTTTTCCTGTTCTGGTACTGGTTGAAGAGCCCCCATATCCATGAGGGACATCACTTGTTTCTGAGCCTCTGCCCATTGATTTTGTGGCAGATCTGGCCAACCACTTGGAACTGGCAAAGTATGGAAATTAAATCTGTACCCCTGGGATACTATGTTTAATACCCACTTGTCCTGGGTAATTAACTGCCAATTTTGAGCATGAAGTCCTACTTTTCCCCCCAAGGGGGCTGCCAAAAGATAATTGCTTGGTGAAGGTAGAGGGAAGTCACTGAGACTGCTTACTGTAGGGTTGTGCTTTGTTTCCTCCAGATTTGGAGGTGGAGGCACCCTATTGCTTTGACCTGTAAGAACCCTATGATTGGTATCTAGAGCCTTTTGAGCACCTGGATTTGCCTTGAGAGGCTCTGTTGGACACAGGAAAGGACCAATTTTTAGTAAGACAGTGTCTACTGAACCTGGGTGGCTGCACTTGTAAGAAATCTTTTACAGTTTGCATAGATCTAGCTTTGTCTTCCATTTTCTTTAAAACCTCTTCTGCCTTATTACCAAAGTGAGTATCATGCTGCAAAGGGGCATCCAACAATTTAGCTTTAACATGATCAGGCAGATTTTGCTCCTTGAGCCAGGCATGCCTTCTAATCACAGATCCAGTAACTGTGGCCCTGCAAGAGGCCTCCAAGGAATCAAAACCTCATTGCAAAGTATGCTTTCCAACCTGTTCTGCTGAATGCAATAATTCATGTAATTCCTTATTTTCCACACAATCACAAATCAACATCATTTTCCGTTTCAATAAGCCCATAACATGCTGTTGATATTTAAGCATATGAAACTGGCAGTTTAAGGCCCTAATTGCCAAGGTTGCAGACATATAAACCTTCTTTTCCCATCTATCCAGCACCCTGGAATCTCTATCAGAGGGGGTAGGATTTTTGGCTGTAGAGGCCTTTACACCTTTGGGACCCTGTGAGATAGTCTCAGGATCAGCAGCAGGATTTTTGAACAGAAATTTGTGAGAGTCAGGAACCCTGTAATATCTGTCTGGCTTACTAGGAGCCGGAGGTAGGGAATCAGGAGCCATGCTCGATTCCGAAAACACATCATCAACAATGTCTAATACAGGAGGGTATTGCTAAAGGCCTATGCTGAGGAAGAAGAAGGAAATCCCTAAGCCTCTTTTTTGATTCAGAGAAATCCTGACTCTCCCAATGAAAATGTTTCCTTAAAGTATGCAAGGTTTCTCCAAAAGAATAGTCCTCAGGAGGAGATGCAGATGGGATGGATTCTTCTGCATCAGAATCCTCATAGGCCGGAATAGAAAATTCCTGATCAGAAGAAATGGAAGCCTGATCTGAAGATTCATAATCAGTGTCTTGCCTAAGCCTCTTAGCAGGGGGGGGGGGGGTTGAGAACCCCTGATAAAGGTAATTAAGTCCTCAGCCATTTTGATCATCTGTTTTTTAGGCATGGGGCCAGAGCACGTGGCTCATGCGTTGGTTTTTTAGACTTAGAAGATGTTTTTGAGGCTGGCATCGGTTTTATATAAAAATGTTGAGGCCTGAAAACACCCTCAGAAGCCAGTGCCTGCTCAGCGGCTCCAGACCCATCCAAGGGACAGACATCCGCGGGTTCAATACTTTGAGAATCTCACGGCATACTCCACATGGGTCTTGGTAGAGGCCTGAGACTCAAAAGTAGCAGGTATCAGGGGTACAAAAAGGCCTGAGTACCAGAGAACCAGTGACTGGCTTAGGAGAAGTTTTGTTGTCGGTTTTGGACCTCGACGGTCTGTCTCTGTCTTTTTCTTTGCATTTTTTATGATTTCCAGTAGTCGGATTATTAACTGACGACATTTCAGGGTAATTAAATCTGGATCCAAAATATTTAGAAGCAAAAATATATAGACACTCAATAGTGCATTGGTTAAATCTAGCACAAAACCGACAGCAAGGCATGTTATGATCTGGGCCTAGGCAAGGAATACAGTACAAATGAAAATCCTTATGGGGTATTTGCTTCCCACAAGTAATGCAATTATTAACTTTTACTGACATCGGTAAGGAGCAAGAAAAGGTTTCCCCAATGGGGTACTTAGCTTTAGTTGAAGACTTTGGTTCTGAAACTCGAATGCAAAAATTTCAGGAGTCGGCCGACTGGCACTTGCAAACTGCTTCTGCTTCAGGCACCGTTTGGCAAGAAAGACTGAATGAAATGGCGTCGGCTGCATGTTTTATACCCCTAACGACCTGACATCATGGAAGAGGAGACAGCAACTGACACAGGACCCAAGACTTTGTTATTCAAGCCGACTGAGGGCAACCTGCCAGCAGATTACCCAAATGTAATGGCTGCAACAGTGAAACACGAAGAACATCCAAGTCAGCCTTAAAACAACCTCATGCCAGCCAAAAAAAGTACAGTTTTGTACCTACCATAAATGTAGATGTTCGAATGTTCACCCTGCTACAGTCATTACACTTGGGTTATCCTGTCGTCAGGCGGTCCAGCAGTCAGCCGGATTTCCAAAGCCTTGGTCCGACATCAGTTGCTGTCGCCTCATCCCTGACGTCAGTGCGCCAGGTGTACATATATTGCAACCGACGCCATTTTCTTCAGTTTTTCTTGCCCCAGATGTCAGGTGCCCCCAAAAAGGTGATCCAAATTAGTACCAAAAGGTGGGAACACTGTACAAACACAAAATCCCTTCAGCTAAAAGCAAATACACCAGTAAGGCCTAGCAAAGATTTAGCCAGTAAATCAGAGGGGTTGGAGGGAGGGTAACCTGGACTGCAGCAGGGTGAACACTCGAACATCTACATTTATGGTAGGTACAAAACTGTACTATGTTCATTGTGTTACCCTGCTGCAGTCATTACACTTGGGTTGAGTCCCAAAGCTAAGGTAGGGTGGAGGCATCATAGAGGGTTAGTGGAGGCAATGAGGCCCTGCAGAACTGCAGTGGCAAAGCCTGCCCTGGACTTAGAATAAAGAGGTAAGTGATAGTGTTTGGTGAAGGTGTGCAAAGAAATCCAAGTTGCAGCTTCTAAGATTTCCTTGGTAGGAACCCCCCTGAGAAAGGCGGTAGAGGTAGCTATTGCCCTGGTAGAGTGGGATCTAATGGTAGGAGGAACTGGTTTCCCATGATGGGTATATCAGAATCGTATGCAATGGCATATCCATTTAGAAATGGTTTGCTTGGATATGGCCCTCCCTTGAGAAGCTGTAGCATAGGAAACAAAGAGCTGGTCAGTTTTTCTGAAAGCCTTAGCTTTATCTAAGTAGTAACGAAGCTGCCTGCGAATGTCCAAGGAATGCAGGAGTCTCTCACCTTTGTTCTGTGGATTGGGGTAGAAAGTGGGTAGGTGGATGGTTTGATTTAGAGCTACACTGGAAACCACCTAGGCATGAAGGAAGGATTAGTTCGTAGAGAAATTCTGGCTTGATGAAAAATGAGGAAAGGTTCCACTGCCATAAGTGCCTGCAATTCTGAAACTCTCCTAGCAGAAGTTATTGCCAGGAGCAGGGCAGTCTTCCAAGATAGGAACTGAAGGTCTGCAGAAAAAGCTGGTTCAAAGGGAGGTAGCATTAGTTTTTCCAGAACAAAGTTGAGGTCCCATGTTGGTGTAGGAGCTCTTCTAGGTGGTCTAATGTTTTTTGCCCCTCTGAGGAACTGCCTTAGGAGAGGATTTGAAAATAAAGGTGGATTCGTGTCGTAGTGAGCTGAAATAGCTGAAGCATGGATTTTAATTGAGGAGAAGGAAAGTCCTTTATGCAACATCTCAGCTAAATACTGCAGAATGTGAGGCATATGAGGCTGAGTTGTGTCTTGGCCTTTAGCTTGGTTCCATTTGTCTGAGTAAGCCTTCCTGGTGCTTGGCCTCCTGACTTCTAGAATAACATCCAGTACTGCTTGTGAAAGAGGGACTGGTTGGAAGCTTAATTGATTTGCCATGCAGCCAGGTTTAAGGTTTTGATCTGGCTGTGTAGAATCTGCTTGTCTTGCTGCGTGAGCAAATGAGGTATATGAGGCAATATCCATGGTGGGCTGTGAGATATATTCTTCAATAGTGGGTACCAGTGCTGGCGTGGCCAGTCTGGGGCTATGAGGATCATTCGAGGTTTCTCCTTTTTGACCTTCAAAAGAACCTTTGTGAGAAGAGGTAATGGAGGAAAGGCATATGCTGTCTGGATTTTCCAACTGAAGGAGAGAGCGTCCACTTTCCAAGCTTGATGGTGGAATGTCCTTGTACAAAATTTTGTCAGCTAGTAGTTTTGAGGCCTGGCAAACGGGTCTATATTTGGAAGGCCCCATCTTTCAGTTATCATTGTAAATATTTGTGGATCTAGCTTCCACTCGTGGGGATCTTTGATGTTTCTGCTTAGGTCGTCTGCCAATGTGTTTTTCTGTCCTGGCAGGAATTGAGCTTGTAACTGGACTTGGTAGGCCAGAGCTGTGTTCCATAAGATTATTGCTTGCCTGCAAAGAGGGTAGGAATGTGTGCCCCCTTGTTTGTTTATGTACCACATTACTGTGGTGTTGTCCGTCTTTATTGCAAGTTGTCCAGGCTGTAGTAGATCCTTGAAGGCTGTCAGAGCTTTCTGTACAGCTAGCATCTCTTTTTGGTTTATGTGCAGTTTTCTTTGTTCTGCAGTCCATAGGCCTTGAATGCATTGCCCTGTCATGTGTGCCCCCCAGGCATAGTCTGAAGCATCTGTTGTGATAGTTTGCCTGGGTGGGGGCAAGGTGAAAGGCTGACCCTTGTTGAGGTGACATGCCTGTGCCTACCATAGAAATTCCTGTTGAAGGCAGGGAATGAGAGAGATCACTGTGTCCAAGCTGTGGCTGTGCTGAGACCACACGCTTTTTAGGTACCACTCTAATTTCCTCATATGCAGTTTTGCAAATGGTATTATCAGAATGCAAGATGCCATGAAGCCCAAAGCCTGCACAATTTTTCTTGCAATTAATTGGGTCTTCGTTGCCATTGTCTTGAAATATTGAGTCAGTTGTAATTGCTTGTCTGGTGTAAGATGAGCCTTCTGGGCCGTTGTGTCCAAGCTGGCACCCAGGAATGTCATTTTTTGTGAGGGTACTAGTTTTGACTTCTTTTCATTTACTGTGTACCCCAGACAATTCAGTAGATGCTTCATAAAAACCAGATGTTGTAAGAGAATGTCTTTTCTTTCTGCTTGGATGAGGCAGTCGTCCAGGTATGGATATATTTGAATTCCTCTTTGTCTGCAGTATGCAATTACTGGTGCCAGGCATTTTGTGAATACTCTGGGCGCAGTAGATAAGCCAAAGGGCAGTGCAGAGAATTGATAATGGGTTTAACCTGCAATGAAACGGAGGTATCTTCTGCAACTTTGTCTGATAGGGACATGCAGGTATGCCTCCTTGAGGTCCAACGTTACCAGCCTGCTTCCTTGCCCAACATGGGAAGTAGTTGCTCTAGTGTTAGCATCTTGAATTTGGGAACTTGTAAGTAAGTGTTTAGAATTGAAAGGTCCAGAATTGGTCTCCAAGCATGTTCTTTTCTGGGTACTAGGAAGAGTCTTGAGTAAAATCCTTGGCCTTGCTCTTGAGTTGGTACCCTTTGAATGGCTCTCATGGCCATGAGAGCTATAATTTGTTTTTGAGCCTCTGCCCTTTGATTTTGTGGCAGGTTTGGCATTCCTCTTTTTATTGGCAAGGTGTGAAAGTGGAATCTGTATCCTCGTAAAATTATGTCTAGTACCCATTTGTCCTTTGTGACCATGTGCCAGTTGTCTGCAAATAGTGCTAGTTTTGCCCCCAGGGGGGCTGACAAAACAGCTTTGTTTGGCCAGCTGAGGTGCAAGTCATTGAGTTTGCCTTCTGGTGGGTTGAGACCTGTCTTCTCCTCCCTTCTGGGTTGGAGTGCCCCATTGGCGAGGTTTATACTGAGCTTGTGGTTGTCCTCTGCCCCTTGGGCGCCTGTATTTACCCCTCTGAGGCCTGTCACTGGCTGGAAAGGACCAATTTTTTGTTGGCCAGTTTCTGCTGAAGCGAGAGGGTTGTACTTGTAGGAAATCTTTGACTGTCTGCATTGATTTTGCCTTATCTTCCATTTTCTTTAAAACAACTTCTGCTTTAACACCAAAAAGAACATCCTGCTGTAAGGGAGCATCTAGTAGTTTTGCTTTAACATGATCAGACAGACTTTGTTCCTTTAACCAGGCATGCCTACGTATAACTGATCCAGTGACAGCTGCTCTGCAGGAGGCCTCTAAAGAATCAAACCCACATTGCAAGGTATGCTTGCCCACCTGCTCGGTGGCGTGCAACAAATCCTGTACTTCTTTTAATTCAGATTGTTGAGGGAGGGTGGTTATCTTTTGTTTTAACTGAGAGATCAGAAATTGCTGATACTTAAGCATATGAAATTGACAGTTTAGAGCTCTCATAGCTAAAGTGGCTGAGGTATAAACCTTTTTCTCCCATCTGTCTAGTGCTCTTGAATCCCTTTCAGAAGGTACTGGATTTTTAGCCATGGAAGCCTTAGCCCCCTTGGGACCCTGGGAGATAGTCTCTGGGTCAGCTACTAGGCTTTTGTAAAGAAACTTGTGGGAATCAGGTACTCTGTAGTATCTGTCAGGCTTGGCCGGGGCAGGAGGCAGAGAGTCAGGGTTGAAACTGGATTCTAAATAGACATCATCCACAATGTCCAAAACAGGAGGGATGGCTAGAGGTCTGTGTTGGGGGAGTAAAAGAAACTCTCTGAGCCTATTCTTGGAATCAGAATAATCCTGACCTTCCCAGTGAAAATGTTCCCTCATAGTGTGTAAAGTTTCCCCAAAAGAGTAATCTTCTGGAGGGGAAGCTGAGGGAATAGAGTCCTCAGCATCAGAATCTTCATAAGGAGAGAAGGAATAGTCTTGGTCCTCAGAGGAATCCAAAGAAATAGACAGTTGTTCAGAGGAAGCAGATTCTTCCTCTTGTCTAGGCCTTTTGTCAGGAGGAGGCTGAGAACCCCTGATAAGAGAAATCAAATCTTCAGCCATCTTGAGCATCTGTTTCTTAGGCATAGGGCCTTGAACAGGAGACTGAAGTGAAGCCTTTTTCGGTTTGGAAGGAGTCTTCGACTTGGAAAACATTTTGACTGTAAGAGTCGTCGGTCTGAAAACGCCTTCAGAAACCGATGGCGTTTCAGAAGCACCGACGTCCTTGGAAGGTAAATCATCGGTAGGGCCTGAAGTAAAATGCTGCATCGACCTAGTACATTCCATCAAAATATCTTTAGCGGTCTCGGTTTCTTGAACTGCGGTAGTCAGAGGCTGCGTCGGAGCCTCACTAATAACTGGAGAACCGGAGACCGGATCAACCGAGGCCTCGGAATCGGGCTTAGGCCTGGGCTGTCGATCCTTATCCCTGCACTTTTTGTGCACGCCGGTAGTCAGTAGCTCCGACGGCATGTTATAATTAAATTTTCTGCCAAAAAAGTGTTGTGCGAAATCAAAGCGTCTTTTAATAGTACGTTTATTAAATCTAGCACAAGAACGACAAGAAGTAACGTCGTGATCAGGTCCTAGGCAAGGTATGCAATAAGAATGAAAATCCTTATGAGGTATTTGCTTCCCACAAGAAATACAATTGTTAACTTTTTCTGACATCGGTCTGAGGCAAGAAAAGTTTCCCCAATGGGGTACTTAGCTTTACAGACGACTTCGGTCTGAAATTCAAATTTGAAAATCTCAGGAGTCGGCCGACCGGCCCTTGCGAACTGCTTCTGCTTCGGGCACCGCGCAGCAAGAAAGACTGAAGAAAATGGCGTCGGTTGCAATATATGTACCCCTGGCGCACTGACGGCAGGGATGAGGCGACAGCAACCGACGTCAGACCAAGACTTTGGAAATCCGGCCAACTGCGGGACCGCCTGACGACAGGATAACCCAAGTGTAATGACTGCAGCAGGGTAACACGATGAACATCTCTCAAGTTAAGCTTTTACCCATAGTGCCCCTCTCCCCGTTACCTCAGATTGAGTTTGCCCATGATAAGGAAAGCAAAGGCTTTTTCTGAGGAGAAACCCTAAAACAGGATTAGGACCCAATCCGATCTCCAGGGGCCTCTGGAGAGGGAAGGTGGGTGGGTGGGACATAATGAATGAATGACTGTGAACAATACAGATGGAACATTATGATAAGAACACAACTTCTTTATCTGATGTTGTTAATCTTCATTCATTCCTTACTGATGGGACACAGTCCCTAGCTACTTTAGGTCCTACGAGGCCCTTATGGAAGAATGTTCCAGAGTACCATTGAGTCACACTCTTCCCCCTGGAGACCAGGTCCAATTTGCAATGAGTAATAAAGGTATGTGGTAGACCAGGTTGCAGCTGCACAGGTATCATTCATTGAAGCCCTTGAATGAAAAGCTACAGATGTTGCCACTGATCTGGTTGAGTGTGCTTTGACCTTGCTCAGTACAGGAATTCTATTTGGCTGGTAGATGAAGGATATACAGTTTATCAACCACTTAGATAAGGTCACTTTAGAAACATGGTCCCCCAATTTTGGGCCAGAGAAAGACACAAACAATTGGTCTGATTTACGTACTGGTTTTGTTCTGTGCAGATGAAAATGTAATTGTCTGTGTACAGCCAGCAAATGAGGGCAGTATCCCCCTGTATTCAAATAGTTTGGAGAAAAGACAGGAAGGTCAATCGTCCGGTTGTCAATTCTGAGATAACTTTTGGAAGGAAGGAGGGGTTAGTCCGGAGTGATGCTCTGTCTCTATGAAAGACTATGTAAGGATGTTTGACACACAAGGCCTGAAGCTCGGATATGCATCCAGCTGAAGTTACGGCTACTAAAAACAGTGACTTCCAGGACAAAAACTTCATATCACAAGAATTAACAGGTTCAAAAGGTGGTTGTGTCAGCGATTGTAGCACTAACGTTAAATTCCAAGGGTCAATCGGTTCTTTGAAAGGTGGTCTGCTGTGCAAGACCCCTTTTAAAAAGGTTTATCAGAGGAGATGTAAAATTAAGGATGAATCTTGGAAACAGTAATGAAAGTTTGAGATTGCAGCCAAATGGACTCTAATTATTTTGGCTGCCGCTCCTGACTGTAGAAGATCTGACAGATAATCCAAAACCACAGTAACAGGAGCTAAACAAAGATCTAGTTTCTTTTGTTGGGATCAAACAAGAAATCTCTTCCATTTGCTGAGATAGATTTTCCTGGTGGATGGTTTATACGAAGCCAGAAGAATATTACGTACAGGAGAGGTAAGGTTACTCTGCCTGGCTATTACCAAAGTGGAGAAACCAAGCTGTCAGCTTGAGACTGGGAAGGTTGGGGTGCGTCAGCTGGCTGGCGTACTAGGTGAGGCCAAAGGATGGGAAACCAAATTTGTTGTGGCCAGTAGGGAGCAATGAGGATTACCTTGCTACTCAGATGAAGGGTCTTCTTTAGAAAAAGGGGAATCAAAGGGAAGGGAGGGAGGACATACAGATGTCCCGTGGGCCAATCATGTATCGGAGCATCCCTCGGAAATTCTCCTGTGTGGGGATTAGGGCAAAGTAGCTGCTGCATTTGTTGTTTAGTGGGAGGCAAAAAGATCACAGCAGGGCTGACCCCAGAGGCTGAAAATCTTCACCGCCATGACTGGATTGAGGGACCACTTGTGAGGCAGTAGGATATATCTGCTCAGCTTCTCTGCAATCACGTTGGAAACCCCAGGAATATGCGTTGCTAGCAGAAAGCGGTCGGAAGCTATTGCCCATTGCCAAAGTCTTATGGCCGCTTGACATAACGGGTAGGACTTGGTTCCTCCTTGTTTGCTGATGTACCTGACTATTGACATGTTGTCAGACTGTATAGCAATTGTCCGTGATGGCAGGATGGATTGAAATGCTTGCAACACTAGAAGCACTGCCCTCAGTTCGAGGACATAGATATGCAGATTGGCCTCTATGTCTGACCAGGTGCCTTGGACAGTCTTCCCTTGGTAAACCCCCCCCTACCCTATCAGGGAAGCATCTGTGGTCACTGTGGCCCTGGGCTGAAGTGGGCAGAAGGGGAGACTCCATAGCTCTTCATCTGGCTTCATCCACCACATTAGATCCTGTTTACATCATTGAGTTATATGCATCTGAAGAGACACAGGATGGTGCAAGGGATACCAGTGTCAGTAGGAGCCATTGGAGAATTCTCATGTGTAGTCTTGCTAAGGGCACTATGGTAATTGATGCTGCCATGGAGACCAGGAGTTGAAGAACCGCCCGAGCTGAGACTAGGTTTTGACAGAGTATCACCTGGATTTGGGATCTTATCCTGTGTAATCTGTGGTCCGGAAGAGAGACTAGGAAACCATGTGTGTTGAAAATTGCTCCTATAAATTCCAAGGTTTGAGAGGGAATCAAGTTGCACTTTCCCCAGTTTGAGATTCCTAGGGATTCTGCTAGTTTGAGAGTGTAGTTTAGAGCCATCTCCAGCAGATACTTGGTGGGGGTGGTAAGGAGCCAATAGTCTAAATATGGAAACACCCGGAAACCTTGAAGTCTCAAGTGAGCTGCTATAACTGCCATGCATTTGGTGAACACTCTGGGGGCTGTAGAGAGTCCGAAGGGTAGTGCGCAGAATTGGAAGTGATTGGCTCCAAGCTGGAAGCAAAGGAATCTTCTGGAGTGCTTGTTCATTTTTATGTGGTAATATGCATCCTAAAGATCTATTCAGCACATCCAATCATCTTTCTCCAAAAATGGAAGGATACACTGAACCATGACCATCCAGAATTTTTCCTGTTTGACAAATTTGTTCGGTTTGCTGAGATCTAGAATTGGTCTCCAGTCCCGTCTTTTTTGGCACTAAAAAGAATCTTGAGTAGAATCTGGATCCTATTTGTTCTGGTGGGACTGTCTGGATGACTCTTTTTTGAAGCAGCTTTTGTATTTATTGAGCTGCTGTTTCCCTTTGACTGGGTGGAATGTCGGGAATTCGTCCTGATGACTTTGGGTAAAGACTGAATGGGATGCGACAACCTCTGGTTATGATCTGCTGTACCCACGAATCTGAAGTTATTGTAGCCAGGCAGAAAGGTGCAGGGAAAATCGTCCCCCCGACTGCTTCCAGAAAAAAGCAATTGGGCCGCTCCTCAGGAGTGCTGACAGGGTTCTCCAGAGAAGGAATCTCTGGAGCCCTGGTTATGTGGACCTCCTCTGCCTCTGTAGGGGCACCTTCCAGAAGAGTTAATCCCTCTGCCTCAGGGAGTAAACTCACCACGTGTGTCGTGGAAAGGACCCTGAGATTTCTTGTGCCACATCTTTACACTCCTCTGGTTTCTAAAGGAGGGACGTTGAAGGGTGGAAAAATGTATGCCCATGGCAGACAGGGTCTTGCCATCCTTCTCACACCTGGCCAATGTGTCTTTTACTTTTTGGCCAAAAAGTGAAGGGTTCCACTGGAGTATTCAGAAAGGAAGACTTAAAAGGGTCCACAAAGTCACAGAGGCGCATCCAGGTATGACTTCACATGACAATACCTGAACCCACTGCTCTAGTTGCTCCTTCAGTAGTGTGAGAAATCAAATGCTTGGAGGAGTTGGATACAGATTCCAGGGTGGCACGCTGCGATGCAACCTTGTCACATACCCCATCAGAGAGTGCTCCTGCTAAGGTTTCGGAGAATTCGGAGACTAAGTCTCTCTCTGAAGCCTAGTGAAATGTGCAAAGTAGTTCAAAGACCTAACAGCAAAGGTCAATGATGCAAAGACTCGCTTCCCTAACCTGTCCACTGCACAAACTGCCTGTTTGGGGGGTGGACAGTTTGGCTTTCCTCGGCTAGCGCCTTCATAGTGGCAGCTGCCACCTCCATAGAATCTACAGAAGACCCTTAGACCAGCGTGGATGCTGCTTGTGAGGGGATAAAAACCTTGTCTGGTCCCCGTGGGATTGGTTCAATAGTATCAGGACTCTTCCATGCGTGCTGCACGATGAGTTGAACTAGCACTTCTGCAGGCAGCGTCACCCAGGAAGTAGAGGGTCGAGCACGAAAAGACTGCAGGAATACGGACTCCTCAGAGGAAGCGTTGGTTGACTTCCAGTCACCCCTCTGTTTCAGGAGTTCCAGGACGTCTCCAAAGGAGACATCAGGGGGTGACCTTGGGGACCCCTCCCCTTCATCGTAGTCCATATCCTCAGTGAGGGACTCCTCAGGGGAGTCCACGTGCTTCCTCTTGCACATCCTCTTACGTGGTACCTCTCCAGCGGGAGTTTCTGATGAGGACTCTAAAGAGGGGGCACACCCTGCTGTAGGGTATTCTGAGGTTCTTGTGCTCAATGTCCTGATGCAGTGGTCTATGTTAGCTGCATCTCAGACGGAGGACATACTTGGTGTTCCAATGCCGACGGTCTGCCTGCAGAGGCAAGAGCCCTCTCCATCGCCTGGAAAGCAGGTCCACTTGAAGAGGGATGACAGCCTGATACTGAGAAGGACAACCTTGGAACCGGGGTCACACCCCACTCTGAGAACCCACTCCCAAGGATGGAGCCCAAGGGAACTCGGTACTGTCAGGACTCCTGGAACCATGGTAGACAGAGCCGTAGGAAAATGGTGCCATACCAGGTACCCCTCAGCCTGCAGTCCTATCCCAATCCTGAGGATGACCTGCCTCCGAATAAGTCGAAGCCAAAGGGTTGGCTCTAGAACCATGGTGGGATCCACCAGTGGAACCAAAGGCATAGGAACCGTAAAGGCTGTCGGTGGCGAAAACATCAAAGCCTGCAAAGACGTCAAAGGAGGAGAATATGTTGAAGTCTGTGGAGATAGACTCTCAAGTCCAGATGGGAAGGGAGTTTTGGAAGGTGTAGCAATCCCTCTGGCCATCAGCAGTTGGTCCACGAGATGCACATCATCTAATTTCGAGAGGCTCCTAGTCGATCTTGGAAATATCCCCGATGGGGAGTCAGGCCGTTCTAAGAAAGGGCTATACTGTTGCCCCAAGAAAGGATCCACCATAGGGGAGTATCTGGTCCATACACAGTGGTCTATTGGTACCATGGTCTCGAGAGTGGAGACCTATATGGGAGGAATGTTTGGTATTGGAACCGATGGGACAAACACTATAGGCAACCTTGGTGCCATGGATATAGTTGGTGCAGTGATTGGTGTTGAAGTTAGAATTTCTAAAGATGGCACCGAGGTAGAAATTTGCAGTTTAGGCAATATCGGTGCTGTAGACATTGCCGGTGCAGTAACAGGCACTGATGACACAATTTTTGTAGATGGTACCAAAGACGGTACCGTAGAAGCCAATTTCGGCTCTGGAGCCAACAAGGTCACTTTTGGTACTTTTTGCCTTGGTTCCTGTTTTCTATCACCCGAGGGTGAAGAAGGAACCAAATGCGGTCTCTTTTTGTGCTCTTTTCTAGGAGGTGGTGAGCCCTCCAGTGCAGAAATAGCCTCTGAGAAGGGTGACTTAAGGAGGCCCTTCAAAATTAACTTATTTTTTCTCTCATTGCAAATGGTGCAAACAGGTTGGATTGAAAGATGAGGAACCCCAAAACAATATGCACAAGACACATGTGAGTCACAATTTGGCATCTTGCAACCACACTGGTTGCACTGCTTGAAAACTGACGTTCCTTTTTTCTCTGATCTACTGCACAACAGTATATCCAAATAATAACAAACAATAAGAAAGAGCTAGGCAAATTTTTTTTTTTTTTTTTAAAAGAAGGACAGAAGAAAGGGAGAGGGAAATACCAACAATGGTATTCAAAAAATTTACCTCAGCGGGTAAGGGAAAAGGTCATACCACCAATGGTACTCAAGTATTACCAAGAAGGTAGTTGAAAAGGAGAGATAAAGAGTGGGTAAACTAACAATAAAGTATGGAAAAAGTATGTAGATTAAAAAAAGAAGGAAAATTATTCAGAAAATGGTTTAAATATGAAAAAACTAAGTATATGAACTATTTAGCTGAGAGCTGGCTTGACACAGCTTTTTGGCTACGCGGCAAACGAGACCTGAGATAACAGGGAGAGGGGCACTAGGGTAAAAGTTTAGCTTGAGTTTTTTGGGTGGCACAAACTTGTTATAAGGCCGACTTGGTTCTGAGGACAGAACTGACACCCATCAGTAAGGAATGAATGAAGATTAACAACATTAGATCTTTAATTTTCTTCTGGTGAAGCCATTGTTTTCCTGATTTGGATGTATGCTTGGGCTCATTGTAGTGTTGAAAGGTGAAATTTCTCTTCATGTTCAGCTTTCTAGCAGATGCCTGAACGTTTTGGGCCAAACGTGACTGGTATTTGGAACTGTTCATAATTCCCTCCACCTTGACAAAAGCCCCAGTTCCAGCTGAAGAAAAGCAGCCCCAAAGTCCAGTTCTTTGCAACGTCACAGTTGTCCCACATTTTCTCCACTTTTTGATGGCTGTCTTCACTGTGTTCCATAGTTTATCCAATGCTGTGATAATTTTTTTGTACCCTTCTCCTGACTGATACCTTTTAACAATGAGATCCTTTTGATGCCTTTGTAAGCTCTCTGCGAACCATGGCTTTTGCTGTAGCAGGTAACTGAGTAAATGTCAGGAAATTCCTACTAGGACAGCTGAACTTTATTTGGGGTTAATCAGAGTACTTTTAATTGATGGCAAGTGTGTGCCCAAGAAGACTGAATGCTGTAATTAAATCAAAAGGTGCTTCAACAAAGTATTAGTTTAAGGGTGTGCACATTTACGCAACCAGCTTATTGTACGTTGTTTTATTTTTTATATTTTTCCCCTAATAGATTTGCTTGTTTTTCAATTGAATTGTACAGGTTATACATTAGATTACACATGGGAAAAGTTTTGAAATTATTTATTGTGGTCTAATTTTTTTTATTTCACAAAAACCTAGCATTTTAACAGGGGCGTGTACACTTTTTATACCCACTGTATGACAGAATTTAAATAATTTCCATTACACAAAATCCAACCACCAAAGCAACCAGTGTTAAAAATAAGCTCCACACAATTTACCCACATTAAACTGCCATAAAAAATAATGTAATAGAACCATCCTGCCCTGATAATGTCCTCCCCCACCTGATCAGGGAGGCATCTGAAGTAACCGTGGCTACTGGGGTCGGGGGAACAAATGGTCTGCCCTGATGAACTAGAGGAGAGGAGAGGAGACAGGGATTACCAGGTTTGCAGGTCTAGAATCTTTGTGGAATCTTGTAGACGGAAGCTGCTGTGCTGAACATTGGGTGAACAAATAACATCCATAGAGGTGGAGACGGCCAGAGGAAGGGGCCAGAGGAAGTGCCCGCCCATGCCCCCAGGTCAACACTTTAACCTGGCAACCTGGCTTTGTTGGATGATGCTGGATAGGAAACGATGTTTAGGATTTGGATATCTGTTTTGGGTGCAGGGTTTTAAACTACATTTTCCTTCTGACCTTTGGGGTAAGGCCGAGAGATGGGGAGAAACGGACTTGGAGCAGAGAAAGAGTGGCCTGCTCTGAGCCTGGTCAAGTGTCCTTCATCTGAGGACCAAATCCTGCTGGTCTTGACCCATCAAGGAGAGACCTGCCACGCCTTTAAAAGGGGGTGGGTAAAATTACAGAGCCGGGCAGGACTGGAGCCCGCCTGAGAGCCACTCCTGTGCTCTGCCCACTCGAAAACTTGAGGCTGCATAAATCCAGATGGACATGTTCTTATTGGTTATGGAATGAAGGCCTCCCAGCTTGTGGAGCCCCTGCCCTCTGCTGCTGAAGGATCCTGTACTACTTACTACTTCACCTATCTCTTATGATCTCTGCTGAGGATCAATAAAAGATACCGCTATAATTCAGCTAACAAGGAAAACTGAGCTGATCAAATTCATGGGCCTGCCATACCTGTGGATGAGATTAGACTCCTTGGAAGGAGGATGCACTGGCACGAAGGGATCTGCAAGTCATGGGGCGGCCGCCTCACCATTGCATCCTTCGACACCTTTAGTAAGAAAATGCTTTTTGAAAACCTGAATAAATTTTGAAGGTCCTCTTATTGGTGGTTCCACCGAGGGAGGAATCCATGCCTGGCATTTTTCCATCTTCACCCAGACTCCATGCGAGGGTACAGGGCGGAGAGGGTGGAGAGGTGGATCCAGGTGATCCAAAAGCCTCTGCTCGGGATGCTGGGAGGGGTCGGAGGGCCCCCGGTTCAGCCAGTTCCCTCTGTTTCAGGAGCTCGCGGATGTCCGGGGCGGGGACATCCTCAGAGGGGGGATCTCTCTTTGAGTATTCCTACTGTTCCTTCCTCAGGGAGTTGTAGACTTTTCTCTCTAAGTCCTCCTTCGGAGGTCCTTCTTAATGGGGGTTTTGGAGCCCTGAAGAGGAGAAACCTCGGAGAGGAAGTTCTTGAGGATGGGGAGACCTGGGGAGTGGATCTCTGGGTCCGAAGCAAGAGGCACCATAGAGGGTAAGGGAAGGCACCATAGAGGGAGCCGAGATCCAGACCCACTGGTTTCTCATCACTCAGGGCTACTGAACCTCATCTTCAGCTGCTCCCTGCAAGGAGGGCCGAGAGATCCTGGAGGAAGAAAGGGGATCCCTGGCAGAGCCGAGAGGGAAGGGGCACCTTTCCTGAGCCGAGCTCACTAGGGTCCTGCCCACGGTCCAGAGCTGGCCGGACAGGAACCGAGTCAGGTCGCCTGGCCAGGAACTCCACAGCAGAAGTCCGGACGCCTGTGATCCACCAGATAAGGTCTCAGGAGGGCGCCAAGTCGAGATGATGGAGCCAAAAAGGTGTGGGTATCGGCCCGGCCTAATGCCCGAATACCAGTTGGAGTCAGTTCAACTCTGTAGGAGAGTCAAATTGTCATAGACAGTAAATCTCCTGACATCACAGTCACAAAAGAAAGAAATTTAGGAATTTGATATAAATATCCTGACTAACAACAATGTAAAATCACTTACCAGAGGTGGTAAAAGATGACCTCATTAGCTGCTGCAACGAGATCTGTAATTACCGCGCTGCATCATGGGATATGGGGGGCTCTCGAAGGGTAAAAAAAGTCCTCTCGAGCTAGCTGTAAGTGAGCCGAGGATCGGATCCGCTCCCACCTTATAGTAAATGAAGGCCTAAATTGACAACTTAACATTCCAATTTCTGCAACATTTTCCTTACAAGACGATAACAAATAGAGAAGCCAAATAAATACTACCTCAAGCAAGCAGAAATTCCCACAGGAATTACTGTAAACACTGTCAGAAATAAAATATTAAAAGAAAATATATAAATAACCTGAAAATAGAAAGAGAATAATAAATGTAATAATAAATTGAGAGGAAGGGGTCCCCCCAAATGGGGCTGATCTATACAGTAAGCCAGAAAAAATCAGTACTGGATCCTGTGAAGAATCAGATGACTTTCTTGTTTTGATGGCAGAAATACAACCACTCACTCACTTCCTATGACAGCTGAAAGCTTCCCTCTCGGGATATGCTAAGCCAATCAGCTGTCACTGGAAAAGACAAAGAAGGGAGTCTGAGCATTTGAAAGCTAGCCAGTACTTGGTTACCTTGGCAGATAACTCAAAATAGTCAAGTAAAAACCAACGGGAACCCACAAGACGAACGTTCCTTCACACAACAAATTAGTATAAAATCCAAAGAGTTCCACTGAGATGCAAAGACTAAAAATAATGAACAAATTTATTTAAACGAGGTTAGCGCTTTCACAAACTTGCTTCATCAGACCTGACCATCTCAGTTATTTTGATATTCGTTATAGTGTATGTCGCATTGGTCGTTCCTTCAACTAGTGGAACACTTTAGATAACTCAAAATGCCACAGAGGCAGCGTGAATGCTGAACATCTTACAACCTTTGGAATGGGAGCATAAAAGGGATTATAACTTTTGTTGCCTGTATGGAAAAACAAGGCAGCTCTCACAATAGGTCTTTTGTGTAGAGGGTCACACAGCAAAGGTGATAGTCAAGACTACTCTGTGCGAGAAAGCTGTGCCTTTAGCCACTACTGAAACTGGAACAGCCTATGTTGCTAGTTGCATAGCACGAAAATGCGGGTGAGACTTGCCTGACGAGTAAGATAACAGTGTCCTAGGAGAACAGAGTCTCACAAGTTTCTGCATTAGAAAGCTCTGAAAGAGAACAAATGAAGTTTGTCTAATCCAAAAGGGGGCTATGAGGATTACTTTTGCCTTGTATAGTTATAGCTTCCTGAAAGACTTTCATCACCAGGGGAAATGTAGGAATGCTGAAGAGGAGGCCATTTAGCCAAGGTTGTGACACAGCATTTTTCACCTAAGCTCCTGGAGGTGAGATGAGAGAAAATATATGTTACTGCGCACAGTATTAACTGGAAAAGAAAACAGGATGTTGTGCAGAAGGCCCAAAAGACAAACAAATCTTACAGGCAGCCATCTGACTGACATCATTTGTAAGGCATTAAAAGGCAAGGTCTCAGATTGCTAAGGAGTTTGCCCACTCCTCCCCCCAAAGTCACCATGTGCAATGCAACCAGAAAATATTGGACTAGATAGCTTGTTTCTAGACCCTCAGAGCTGCTCAGCCCAATGGAGAAGGCTGTGTCCTGCCCTATTTGCTGATACATCAGACTACAGCCATATTGTTGTTCAGAATGGAAATTATTTCTCTAGGTAGATGGTCTTTAAATATCAAACAGAAAAGTTGTCCTCACTTGCAGGATACTGATGTGTACATTCTTCTTCTTTCGGCTGCTCCTGTTGGGGGTTGCCACAGCGGATCAACTGTTTCCATTTCTTTCTGTCCTCTGCATCTTGCTCTGTCACGCCAACCACCTGCATGTCCTCTTTCACCACATCCATAAACCTTATCTTAGGCCTTCCTCTTTTCCTGTTGCCCGGCAGCTTCATCCTTAGCATCGTTTTCCCGATATACATTGCATCCCTCCTCAGCACATGTCCAAACCAACTTAATCTTGCGTCTCTGGCTTAGTCTCCAAACCTTCCAAACTAGGCTGACCCGCTAATATACTTTTTCCTAATCCTGTCCATCCTCGTCACACAGTGCAAATCTTAACATCTTCAACTCTGCCACGTCAAGCTCCGACTCCTGCCTTTTCGTCAATGACACTGTCTCCAACCCATATAACATAGCTGGTCTCACTATCCTCTTGTAGACCTTCCTTTTCATTCTTACCGGTACTCGTCTGTCACAAATCACTCCTGACACTTCTCCACCCACTCCATCTTGCCTGTACTCTCTTCTTCACCTCTCTTCTACACTCACCATTACTCTGAACTGTTGATCCCAAGTATTTAAACTCATTCACCTTCACCACCTCTACTCCCTGCATCCTCACCATTCCTCTAATCTCACTCTCATTCACACACATATATTCTGTTTTAGCCCTGCTGATCTTCATTCCTCTCCTCTCTAAAGCATATCTCCACCTCTCCAGGGTCTCCTCAGCCTGGTCCCTACTCTCACTACATATCACAATGTCATCTGCAAACATCATAGACCACTGGGCCTCCTGTCTAATCTCATCTGTCAACCTGTCCATCACCACTGCAAATAAGAAAGGGCTCAGAGCTGATCCTGGATGCAATCCCACCTCCAGCTTAAACGCATCCATCACTCCCACAGCAGACCTCACCTCTGTGACACTACCCTCGTACATATCCTGTACCACTCTTACATACTTCTCTGACACTCCTGACTTCCTCATACAATACCACAACTCCTCTCTAGGCACCCTGTCATATGCTTTCTCTAAATCCACAAAGACACAATGAAACTCCTTCTGACCTTCACTGTACTTCTCCATCAACACTCTCAGAGCAAACATCACATCTGTAGTACTCTTTCCTGGCATGAAACCATACTGCTGATCACTAATCATCACCTCCCTTCTTAACCTAGCTTCCACTACTCTTTCCCATAACTTCATGCTGTGACTGATCAATTTAATCCCTCTGTAGTTACTACAGCTCTGCACATCACCCTTATTCTTAAAAATCAGTACCAAAACACTTTTTCTCCATTCCTCAGGCATCCTCTCACTTTCCAAGATTTCATTAAACAATCTAGTTAAAAACTCCACTGCCATTTCACCTAAACACCTCCATGCTTCCACAGGTATGTCATCTTGACCAACAGCCTTTCCATTCTTCACCCTCTTCATAACAATCCTAACTTCCTCCTTGCTAATCCACTGCACATCATGATTCACTATCCACACATCATCCAACCTTCTCCCCCTCTCATTCTCTTCATTCATCAGCCCCTCAAAGTACTATTTCCATCTACTCAATACACTCTCCTCGATTTTGTGAGAATGTTTCCCTCATTATCCTTTAACACCCTTACCTGCTGTACATCTTTACTAGCTCGGTCCCTCTGTCTAGCCAATCGGTACAAGTCCTTTTCTCCCTCCTTAGTGTCTATCCTTTCATACAACTCTTCATATGCCTTATCCTTAGCCACCTCTCTCTTTGCCATGCACCTCTCATCTCCTTATACTCTTGTCTACTCTCTTCATCTCTCTGACAATCCCACTTCTTCTTCGCCAACCTCTTTCTCTGTATACTCTCCTGTACTTCTTCATTCCACCACCAGGTCTCCTGATGTGTACATTGTTAAAGGGAATTGGGTGTTTCAGGAGACCAGTCTGTCCAAACAAATTCCTCCAAGCCTGGAGTAGGCATTCACTGTGATTATTTTCAGTGTAGTTTGAGTCTGGAAGACATTGAACCCTTAGTGGCCTCTGATGGACCCACATGTGAAACCTGACATGAGAGATCATAAAATGTAAATGAGTCCCATAGTCTCTACTGTGATACAGCCATGGACAGGGAATGCCCTATGAAAAAATAGAGATTGAACTTCTGAATGTGGGAGTTTGCAAGGTTTGCTACTTCTGCCACAAAGAAAAACAGGTGCATAAGATAACCCTTCCACTAAAGGAGGATGCCTTGACCCAGTGTGGCCAGAAGCCAGTGGACTACCACTACAGGCACACATCTGGTAAATAACAAGTGATTAGAAGAGAAGTTTAACAGAGTTCTGAACTGGCAGGAACTCACTCCAGCCCATCCAACCAAGACACAGAGCACCAAGAATCATTTCAATTTTTCATGTGAAGTATCCTGGATGTATACAGCAATATTCAGGCATCTTCAGGCTGACACAGCAGGCTACACTGAACCCTAACCATTTGTAAGTGTTAAAGAAACTATTTAGGCTGCTCAGATCTAGTACTGGCCTGAGGTCTTTGGATTTCCTGGAGATCAAAAAGAAAACCTCTCTGGTCTGAAAAAATCATGAATGCCCTTCTTTCTGATGTGCACATCTGCACTTTCTTTACTGCTGCAAAACTGTGAAAGGGTGGGACTTCTGGAAAGGTAAGGAAAGGATTTGAAGACAGATGCAATAGAGAATGAGACACCTATGATCTCCCTGACCACTTGTCCCTGGAAAGCTCTGTCCAGGCTCAGATGTGAAGGGAGAACCTCCCACTCTGTTCCTGTGACTGCCTCCAGAGAACACAGTTGTTTAATGAGTCTTTGGCCTTGGGCCGACTGTGCTCTCCTAGAAAATGCTAAGGACCTTGACCTCTGCTCCACAACCTTCCTGGGATCCGGGCTGAGGAAACTGGATACTTCAAGTATTCTCCTGTTGATTACACCAAACTCAAACTTGATGATGATGACTCTACTTTGTTTTTAAATATGCTGAGGAAGATGAAACTTTGCTGCCACAGTTACAATGTACAGAGTTCTTTCTTTTCTGAACATGAAGAAATGAGGAAAAATCCAAAAGGTCACTTTAGTAAACTTGGTGAATTATGTCAATCATAGCCAGGGATGCTAACAAGTACCAATGTCATATCATGCTGCTGTAGTAGCTCCTTCCACATCACTGCATGTCACATGGACCACAAGGTTGCCAAGGGTCAACAAAGTAGATGCTTGTGCTTTAATCTTTTCTTTCAGTGGGCCATCCAGCATCTCTATAGCTGCATGCAGTAGCTCAGCACTGGTGTACAGACGAAACCAAAGCATGTGCTTTATTTAATCAAGTGTCTATACGGTCAGCCTGTCAGATGAGCAAATAGGCCCACCAAATCTATCCATGGCCTCATATTAGTTGTCGAGAGGAGACCGCAGGGATGGTTGCAGTTGACAGATTTCATACAGTTATCGAAGAAACGCTGACAGTGTTATTTGTCTTTTTTTTTTTTTTTTTGAGTGTGGTATGCCCCACCTTCCATCACTTGGTCTATCTGTCGCTCCAACTTCACTTCCATACTTAACGTGCATCACAACAGTGGCCAATGTGGAGCCAAGGGGTGTCCTGGGGAGGTAGTGCAATCTAACCTCTGCTGTTTTTTCCTCTTTAAGGCCTAATATAGTTTCCCAACCCTCCCTTTGGTTGTGTGGTGATGTTGCAAGGGGTGGGAGTACAATGGGAATGTGCGACATCTTGCTCTGCCTTGTCAGAAGCTCAGCCATGTTCCCCACTACAATTCCCCATTTTAGACTATGGCCTCCCTTGCAGTCCCCAACCTCCCTCACGGATGTCATGAAGACTGTCCATGCAACTATCCACCCTCTCAAGACTGGACATCCCTTCCATCCCTCCCACCACTAACAGATCCCAGGTCAGCTGTGCTGTAGTTAGGACTCTACGCCACTGGAGCAGCATCAACAGTGACAGAGTTTCTGTCCCAAACAAAACAATCTTTGGGAGGCCAAAGGATCCTATACGTCTTATTTGGGACGTATAGCATGATGCAGTCTTGGTAGCACAGTAGCACTCTGCAAGGAGCCCACCAAAACCGGACTTACTCAAGATGTTTCAGTGGGAAAAAACACTGCCCTTTTGTATCTTTTGCAACAGGATATGGGTTCAGTAAGTGACTACGGCCATCAGGAAGGGACAGAGGTGAATCTGCCTCCTCTTCATTACCAGGGTCCTCTGCAGGAGGAACTCTGTTTCTAAGTGTAAAGGTTTTCAGAGGCACTCCTGAAGCATTTGGGAGACAATTCCATATCAGAAGACTCAGCTGTTTTTATTCTCATTTGGGTAAACTGAGGAGTGGCAGGAGACATACAAGTTCGGAGGACATCATGGTTGAGAACATGCTGATGGGACTGGGCAAGAGGAGTTCTAGTAAAAACCTACAAAACAGGCCTAAAAATATTTTGCTCTAACAAAAACTCTAGTACCCGAGATATATTGCTTGATGACTGCAGAGCCGGCATTTAGCACCAGAGCAACTAGCAATTGAAAAGATAACACCTAAAGGACCAGTATCAGAAGGGTAGACAAAAAATTGTGAAATTAAATACTAAAACTGTCAACTCTAGCTGAAGACAGGTCTGGTACAGGCTCAAAAGAGGTGCCTGCACTGAGACAAAAAATATATATATGGCATCAAAAAGCTAAATGCCTGAAAGGCTGATGCCTGGGAAAATATAAACATTCTGCAAAAGATGATGTCCATCTGTACCACTGACACAAAAAAGGATACCGAAAAAATGAACAACAGGGAAACAAATGTATCAGGAAGAAGATGCCTAACAGAGATTCTCAGTACCCTGGGACTATGAAGGCAGGAATTAAGCCTTTTGATCTCCTATTATTACACAGCCTCAATGCAGCATCAACTGATCACAATTAATTAGGAGGAAGCCCAAACATATCCATAAAAGGAGTCGCCAATTTCAAATTCAACTAGTCCTGCAACTTCTGAAAGGCAGGCACCAGAGACTCTTACCATTACAATGGGAGGATGAAAGGCTCCCCTTCGTGATCATTTACAATGACTTTGGGCAGAGTTACTCAGGGAGGAAGGTTCTGCTGTCATGCCTAGCTGAGTAGAAGAATCTTTCCACTATTTCTAACTAAAATTTGTGAGTATCTGGATTTATTTTTTTTAGACTTAGAGGGAGTTAAAATAAAAATTAATTGAATAGGAGAAGAATGACGGCATTCCTGTTATAATGAGAAATTGCTTAGTGGCAAAGCTGAATCATTGCATAAAGACATCTTCAGTTGGGTGTTGTGAACACAAGGAGTACAGATTTCTACTCTGCCAATCAGCAAGAGGAACAGACTTGCCACAAGCACATTCATATAATAAAGAAGTGGACAATGGCAGCACATGCAACAGTGGACCCACAGTGCTAAAAAAACAAACAAAAAAAACTTAAATTAATAAAGCACAGGTGGAAAAGGACAATTAGAACAATCAGAAAATTGAAAAAAATAACAAGTTTTCCTCACTGTCTGATAAAAACCTACAAAATACGCCTAGAAATATTTTGCTCTGACAAAAGCTCTAGTGCCCGAGATATATTGTTTATGTCTGCAGAGCCAGCATTTAGCACCGTAGCAACTAGCTTTTGAAAAGATAACACCTAAAGGATCAGTGTCAGAAGGGAAGACAAAAATTAGTGAAATCAAATACTAAAACTGTCAAGTCTAGCAGAAGACAGGTCTGGTACAGGCTTGGGTCCATCTCTATCACCCAGTGCTTTCATGTAACAAGAGGTAATAGAAGAGACGGACAGCACTGCATGGTGAATGACATGGGAGGACGACTGGTAGGCTGGCATTATCATCAGCCAAGTGGTCTTACTGTCTGCAGAATAATTACTAATGTACCACAGACGGACCTCTTCGTATCACAGTTTTGTTCTAAAAAGTAATTTTGTGATATTCGGCCTCCAGCATAAACATGGTTTGCCCAGATCTCTTCACACCTAGTTAGCAAATCGAGAAAAAAAAAAAAGAAATTACTTATTCCGATACTATCAAGACTGCACAGTTGCCTCCTCTTCTTCACTAAGATGTTTATTAACTATTAATATTTGCATTCTGTTTTTTAAATACTTCTTAAGACAAGTTACCAGCCATATATCTAAACAGCAACCTAATATTTTGTTGGGACCATGCAAAAATTCCTTTAAATCTAAGGCAACAATGTTTATAGTTTCTCCCTTCCACTTTGGCCACTCATTCAAACATGTGTATTAAATTTGCCTTTGTTGCCCTGGATCTTGTGCCATGCTTAAATGCTCAATGTTTCCCCTTGCAAGCAACTCCCATCTGCAACAAAGTAAAAAACAACTGATCTGCAATTTTTGAGTCTTCAGTGCAATTAACTGACAACTCTATTTCAACATTTGGTATCTGGGTTAGTGCAGCAGTCCTTGCAGTCCATTTTCATGCACAACCAAAAAAAGACATACAAAAGTAAAAGAAAAACACAAGGATCAGCCTAACAATGACCACTAGTACAGAAAAAACAGCAAGTTACACAACAGGCAAGACAAAACTGTAACTTACTTCAGAATGCTGTTAATTTTACATATGAGACCCAATTATAATACAGTAAGATACAAAACTGATTGCACTATCAAAAATTAAGAGTCATTATGTCATTAAAAGTGCGGTAGGTGTGTAGGAAATGTAGTTCAGGCTGTGTAAGAGCAAGTAAATGAAAAGTGAGAGGAGTGTTTAAACTGTTTCTGAGAGTAACACCATCAAAAAACTAATTGTGAAGTAGTAGGCCATTTCTCATTTAAGGTCACATCAGCAGTACAAAGACCGAGAGAGAGAGAGACACCCAGACTGACCAAAGAATTCTAGAAATACAGGAATCTAGTTTACCTGGAGTATGATTATACTAGTGATGTAGGCAGGTGAAAGAATAAATACTTTTATAGATATTGTTCTGAGAATGACTGATCTCCATCCTAAATGCCTAAAGTTGATGCAGCAATGTTGCAAAATGTCTGAAAGAATAAATCTATTGACTTGTTTTGTGGTGCTTAGTAGGTCAAGCTACTGCTACTATGCACAGTCTTGTTTGTGGCTCAAAGACTTTACAATTCAGAGCAGCAAATTCCTAAGGAAAAAATAAGCAGAAAATTGTTTAGGACTCTCTTTGCTTGTCAAGTGTCAAATTAATGATATCCACATGGGCTAAGAAAAAAAGTACAATATACAAAAAGTGTTCAACCCCAAGTGCATAGGTGTGCCAGCTGTGTTGTAAATTACGTACTTAATCTGAGAGTACAGCCAAACGGACAAACCACACATTTATTTTTTACTTTAGGAGTAAATGCTTTAAACAAAGACATTTTTCAGTACAAGCAAGATCAGTCTGCAATATCTGATAACAGAGTCAGATCTAAGTAGGTCACTGTGTCATCCTTATAAACAGTGGCATTCAACCTGGGCATGTCAACTGTAACGGAGCAAGTCTACAGGCAGAACAGAAGCGGCTTCAGTAAAGCATCCTGGAGGATACTAGAACAGACAGAATCAAGTGACAGAGTGTTATTCCTTGTACTTTCATACTTACTTTATGCACCACTGCATGTGATGCCACCAGTGCTATGCTGTATTTTCCTCTTACTCATTCCTGTTATAAGTTCATGGGTGTTTACTAGGCTAATGACCACAAGGGTCTTTTTAAGCCTAGCCATGCAGCCCAAATCTGTAACAAGGTATGATACCCTTGATAAGTGTAAGCATGGGCCTGAGAGATGAACCATTTACAGGTTACCTGTGTCCATTAGAGACATGCGTGCCAAACCAGGGATGAATTTCCTCTTTCCCTTCCAATTGTCCAAGTTGCACTTCAATCAGTTTAGGGGAGAACTCTGCTTCACATGGACGGGGATCCTGTTCCATAGACAGGGTAGTCTCTGGGATACATACCTCTCTCTCCACCAGGTCCTATTTATATCACAGGCAAGGTTTAAGTCTTCAGAATGGGTGTTTCTGGTGCAGTTTGTTTTGTGGATATGCAGGAGGTCCATCAGAGTGGGGTCTGACAATGCCATGCTTTAAATAAATAGCACTGTAAAATATTATTTTGCCTTAGGTGACATCACTAAAAGTTCAATGAACTTTAACTTCGGTGATATCAACACAGGGAGCAGATTGGGGTGCATCCATAGGCTTTAATAGATGTACCATAGCACATCTGCGAGGCCTCACCATGAAAGTTTATGGATGCACCCCCATGTTACCCCTAAGTTGATGTCACAGAGGGATACAGTAGAATTATCTGGGCTTTTTATTAAATGTGATAGGATGTAAAATGCACCATGGCACTTAAGTTACAAAATGATGTCAGGTATAAATAAAGAATTACAGAATATTTTAAATGCAACCTACAGGTGCAGCACAATGAAGAAGTTTTCTAATTGTTTGCAATGTCTAAGATGCCAAAGGATAAACGTAAGCTGGTTAATATGGAGACAAAACAAACTTAATCACATTAGAAGACAAAGGAAAACAGTTCCTTTAAGTCTACAAAGGTCCAAGCTGTAGTAAACAATATCAGTAACTGGTACTGCAGTTTAGGTAATAAAGCCCTTCTGTGAATTACGGAAAAGGCATCATTAAATTAGATATGATCTTAAGTTGAGCACAAATCGACGATTCTGTCACTTCAGGTAGTGAAAGAAAGCAAGAAACAAGTTTGCAACTGTAAAACTAAAGGTACTTCCTCAGACTTGGAAAATGATATGAAGGTAGACATTTTCCACAGATGAGGTAAAATACAAGTAGAACAAAAGATTACAAATGTACTCCAAAGGGTATAATATATTCTTTGTAAGGGTGCCTCCCTTAATGCCGCCAACTATTGGACCATTACAAGACAGTTTACTATTCATTCTCCTTGCATGGATAAAATCCAGACATGGTGACCCACAACCGTGTACAGTTTTTGGACAAACACAGTACTGCAAAACTGAGCGCATGTGTCGGGCCTTTACACTGAATGCTGTCCATATGCCCTCCAGTGGATATCAACAACGCAGCAGACTGGACTTCCTCTCTTTTCTCCTAGGAAAGGTGAGCTAGCACCAAATGCAATTGCTCCCATCGTCCGCTGGCAGCTCCTCCAGTGATAGGTTTGTTAAATACTACCATGTCACCTAGCTCACAGACTGGGAGTCATTCTTCTAAGACAGCCACTGCAACAAAGTGTAAAATATAATAGAAATGATGCATACTCTGAAAAAGTTACAATATAGTCCAACAAATACTAAAGATGGAGAGTTTGTAAGCATGCATATACACACACACACACACACACACACACACACACACACACACACACACACACACACACACACACACACGCATAGGTCCACTAGCTAATTAGCCTTTTAAAAAAAACAAAAAAAATTTTTTTTTTACAAAAAAAAAAAAAAAAAACCCCCTTTTTTAAAAAAAAAAATTTTTTAAAAAATTTTTTTTTAAAAAAAAAAAATTTTGTTAAAAAAATTTTTTTTTTTTTTTAAAAAAAATTTAAAAAAAATTTTTTTTTTTTCCCAAAATTTTTTAAATTTTTTTTTTTTTTTATTTTTTTTAATAAATTTTTTTTTTTTTTTTTTTTTTAAAAAAAAAAAAATTTTTTTAAAAAAAAATTAAAAAAAAAAAAATTTTTTTAAAAAATTTAAAACCCCCTTTTTTTAAATTTTTTAAAAAATAAAAACCCCAAAAAAAATTTTTTTTTAAAAAAAGGGGGTTTTTTCCCCTTTTTTAAAAAAAATTTTTTAAAAAAAAATTAAACCCCCTTTTTTAAAAAATTTTTTAAAAAAATTAAAAAAAAAAAAAACCCCCCCATTTTAAAAAAAAAAAAAAAAAAAAAAAAAAAAATTTTTTTAAAAAAAAAAAAAATTTTTTTTAAAAAATTTTTTTAAAAAAATTTTTTAAATTTTTTAAAATATTTTTTAAAAAATTAAAAAACAATTTTTTTAATTTTTTTTGGGGAAAAAAAATTTTTAAAAAAGGAAAAAAAAAATTTTTCCCTTTTTTTTTAAAAATTTAAAAAATTTTTTTTCCCTTTTTTTTTTTTTTCAAAAAAAAAATTTGTTAAAAAAAAAAAATTTATTTAAAATTTTTTTTAAAAAAAAAAAATTTTTTTTTAAAAAAAAAAATTTAAAAAAAAAAAAAAAAATTTTTTAAAAAAAAAAAAATACAAAAAAAAAAAAAAAAAAAATTTAAAATTTTTAACTAAAAAAAAAAAATTTTTTTCCCCAAAAAAAAAAAATTTTTAAAAGGGGGTTTTTTTAAAAAAAAAAAAAAAAAATTAAAAAAAAAAAAACCCCCAAAAAAAATTTTAAAAAAAAATTTTTTCCCACCCCCCAAAAACCCAATTTTTTTTTTTAAAAAAAAAAAAAAATTTAAAAAAAAAATTAAACAAAACAAAAATTAAAATTAAAAAATTTTTTCCAAATTTTTAAAAAAAAAATTTTTTTAAATTTTAAAAAAAAAAAATATTTTTTTAAAAAATTTTTTAACCCCCCCCCTTTTTAATTTTTTTAAAATTTTTAATTCTAAACCCCCCCCCCCCCCCAAAACCAAAAAAAAAATTTTAAAAAAATTCACAAAAAAAATTTAAAAATTTTCCCCCAAACCCAAAAAAAAAAAAAAATTTTCCTTAAAAAAAAAAAAAATTTTTCATAAAAAAAAAAAAAATTTTAAAAAAAAAAAATTTCCCCCCAAATAAAAAAAAATAAAAAAACCAAGGGGGGGAAAAAAATTTTAAAAAAAAAATTTTTTTAGGGGGGCCCCCCCCAAAAAAAAAGGTTTGGTTTAAAAAATTTTTTTTCCCGGGGGTTCCCAAAATTTTTTTTTAAAAAACCCAAAAAATTTTAAAATTTTTTTTGGCCCTTTTTTTTCCCCAAAATTTTGGGGTTTTTTTAAAAATTTGGGGCCCCCCCCTTTTCCCCCAAAACCCCCCCCCCAAAAAATTGGGGAAAACCTCCAAACAAAAAACCCCCTTTTAAAACCCAAAAAAAAAAGGGGGGGGGGGTTTTTTCCCCCCCCAAAAAAAAAAAAAAAACCCCCCCCCCAAAAATAAAACCCCCCCGGGGGGCCCCAAAGGGCCGGAAAACCCCCCGGGGGCCCAGGGGGAAAAACCCCCCCCAAAACCAAAAAAAAGGGGGGGCCCCCCACCCCCCCAAAAAAAAACCCCCGGGGCCCCCCAAAAAACCCCCCCTTCCCTTTTTTGGGGGGGGAAATTTTTTTGGGGTTTTTAAAGTTAAACCAAAAAAGGGGGGGCCCCGGGGCCCGGGGAAACCCATACACCCCAAAACCCCACCCCCAAAAAAAAACCCCGGGTTAAACCCCCCAAAAAAAATTTGGGGGCCGGAAGAAAAAAAAGGGGGGAAAAAAACCCCGAAAACCGGAAAAATCCCCCCCCAAAAAATTTCCGGGGTTTTAAAAAAAAATTTTTTTAAAAAAAAAAAAGGGGCTTTGGCGGGGAAACCGGGGGAAAACCTGGGCCCAAAAAGGGGGGGCCCCCCCCGGGGCCAAGGGGAAAGGAAATTTTCCCCCCCCCGGGGGAAATCCAAAAAAAACCCCCCCCAAAAAAAGCCCCAAAAATTAAAAAAATTTTCCCCAAAAAAAAAAAAGGGAGGGGCCCGGGGAAAAACCCCCCAAAAAAAAAAAAATTTAAAAAACCCCCCTTTTGGGGGGCCCAAAAAAAATTTTTTTCCCCCCAAAAACCCCCCCCCCAAAAAAAAAACCCCCGGGGTTTTTAAAGGAAAACACCAAAAAACCCAAAAAAAAAATTTTTGGCCCCCCCTTTTTTGGGGGAAAAAACCCCCCGGGGGTTTAAACCCAAGGTTTTGGGGGAAAAAAAACCCCCCCCCCAAAAAAAAAAAAAAAAAAATTTTAAAAAAAAAAAAAAAAACCCCCCCAAAAAAAAAGGGGGCCCAAAAAAAAACCCCCAAATAAAGGGGCCCCCAAAACCCAAAGGGCCCCCCCCCTTTTTTAAAAACCCCCGGTTTTTTAAAAAAAACCCGGGAAAAAGGAGGGGCGGGAAAACCGGGGAATTTGGGGGGGGAAAAAAAAAAAAAAACCCCCCTTTTCCCGGGAAAAAATTTGGGGAAAATTTTAAAAAAATTAAAAAAAAAAAAACCCCCCTTTTAAAAAAAAAAAAAAAAAAAACCCCCCAAAAAAAAATTAAAAATTTTTAAAAAATTAATAGAAATTTTTTGATAAATAAAAAAAAAAAAAACCCCCCCAAAAAAAAAACCCATTAAA